>NW_024096524.1:1432500-1652500 GCF_016545835.1 Crotalus tigris | reverse complement strand
TCGAACAGCCAGTTGGAGAGAAGGGCATAGTTTGCCTTGGAAAGTTGATGTGTATCATATATATAATATACATATTATATATATATATATATATTATATTATATAAATTTCCTCTTTTGGAGATTAAAAAACAGAAAAAACAGCAACCTTGAAGGGGAGATCCACGGATGAGTCCTACCGCTCGGAGGGGTGTTGAAAGTATACAGATGAGGCGGAGAGGGATGGAGGGAGGGTTGCTTAGTGGGGAGAGAGAGAGAGAGAGAGAGAGAGAGAGAGAAATAATGCAGACATGTTGTCCCTCCTTTTCCTCCGCCCCCTCCCATCTCCACCCATAATTAGCATAAGAGTTGCAACCGTCATTTGAATTAAAACTGTTTCGAGAAAGTTGCGGAAACTTTGCCGAGGTCGGGTCGAGTTAGTCGTAAGGACTCGGGGTGAGGGGGAGTTGGGGTTTGCAAAGGGCCTGAGTGTAGAAGATGACAGCAGGATGTCCCGTCTCTAGTAGTTGGGTGAATCCCCGCCGCCGGAGGATCTGCCTTCCTCTCGTCCGTCCCTCGACCTCTCCCTCCTTCCCTCTCTCCCCGCTGCCCCGCTTTCGGGTCTAGAAACGTTGTGATCCTCGCAGCAGCGGCCAGGGAGAGTGCTGAGTGAGAGTCCGTATCACATCCTATTTCGTTGGGCAGATCGATGGTTTTCAAAGCCTTCTGGACCGGAGAGGTAGCTACCGACGTTTTGTTGTCGCCTCTGGGAGATTTGTGCTCGGTGTTTATTTAACCTAGATGCACTCCCTGCTCCCTACCTCTCTCGATTCACATTGGCGATCTTACCCTGGGTTATATTTGTGTCTCAGAGAAAAGGAGGGGGGGCTAACCTGTGGAATTTGAAATGCAAATTACTGCCTGTGGGAGTTGAGGCAGAACAAATCAGCATTTATAAAGTAGGAAAAGATTTAATGTCTTAGAAGGCGTTGGGCGAATTCTCTCCCCTATTTGGGGAAAAAGAAGTAGTGAATCCTGACGTCAGTTTCCCCTGTGTTGTGTGTGATATTGTTAATGTCTGAAATGCGGGTATATGAAGTGCTTACAGGAAAACAGATTACAAGATTAACATCTGTTAACATGATCGTTTATCTCCTGCCAAAAATAGGTCAGTCCACTCCTTTCTTAAGGAAGTACAATGACTAGCACATGATTAAATAATGAAATTAGACTAATGAGTCCATAAATTAAATGGAAGTGAAGGTAGGGGCTTTATAATCCAAGTGGGCTCCTGTTAAAAAAATACTGAATTTTAAGAGAGCAATATAAGGTTAAAGCTTTCAATAGAGCAGAGCACAGTCTCATCTCTCAAAGCCACCAGCCTTTTCTCCTCCCCCCCCACCTCCTACTGAAACAGTGTATGAATATTTTCCATCTCTGGTGCTATTGGTTAAGGCAATCAACTCCTACCATGAACATGGATGTTTCTTTCCTAAACTTTTTTTTAAGTGAGGGGAAGGAGAAGAAGGAGATAATTAAGTGGCAAAGAAAAAAACGAGAAAAGATGCAGTGCCCATGTTTAGCTTAGTCCTGCCCTGTAGGAAAGACTGACAGCCTCATCCTCCAATCATCAGCTCTTACCTCTTATTGTGTTTGCATTGCAACTCCAACATTTCAGCCTGGAAGAGCGCTTCCCTTGTATTTTCTACATGTTTCTGCCTTTGTTGGGCTCGGCGCCAGAATCTAGATAGGTAAACGATACCTTCGCCCACCCGCACCACCCATCTGCTGTCAACCAAAATTCAGTCCTGAAACCAGAACTCTAATCGTGAATAGAATTGTCATAAGGTGGTGGTTTCAAGTATCAAGCTGAGATCTGTGGAAGGCGAGGAAGTATAGAATGATCTATTGGTGTGTTTGAACAATGTGGCAGACTTGCTTATCTGGGGGGGGGGGGCAGAAGTGGAGAGTGTCCAAAAAATACACCCATTGTGACTTCAAGAATGTGATTATTTATATCCATTTAAGAGTCATTGCTATAAAAGGACTTTTTAATGTGTTGCAGGATCACACTGAATCTATAACACAATAGGGGGTTGAGTTCTTCATGGTTTTCAAAGGAAACTACTGTGTAACAATCCCCCCTCCCTCTATAGCCCACTGGATAATGCAGCATCCTGTTGATTCTTTTTTGCACTGATTAGATTTTTAAATTATCACAAACTTTAGACAAAAAAATACTTAAAAGTTCATTTCAGAAAATGTCAGACCTAACTGTCCTGGCACAAAAGAACAACTAGTGGCCAACATATTCCATGAATGCTATGAATAATGATCATTTCTTTACCACACAATAAGCACATTCAGTAACTGAAGAGCTGGAAAGCTCTCTGCCTGTCATGGATCTGGCCCTGTTCTTTTACTTAAGAAATTCCTTCCTTTGTCATTCCATCCATTTTCCCCAATATCAATATTATAACAAGTTTCTGGCTTTAGATCATGAACATATTGTCTGATAGTATGTACTGTAGTATAGAGGGTTTTGGGGGAAAGAGATTGTAGTGTTTTTAAGGTGAAATGCTTGATTTCTTGCTAGCTTTTATCTTCTATGTTGGGATAAAGGGGTGGGATGGACAATTCAAGAACTAAATGCAACCTTTTGTGTTGAAGCCAACTGCCCACTTCACTCTGGAGATGATCAGAACTATTTCTTGTTAGAGAGAAATCTGAGCATGTTCAAAGAGAGTCCTTTATGCTCTGGCCATGTGCCACATACTTTAATTCATAGCTGATGCACTAAATGAGTTAACTAGCAAAGAGTTTTTCATTAACTCACTTGGCAGCCATATATTTAACTTTTAAGAGGACAGAATACCTCAGTAGGAACATTTAGCTATTCAGTTACATAGTTTTAGAATTAGATTTGTTTTTAAGCTATTTCCTCATACGCCTTTTCTTTAATTTCAGGCAAATGTGCAATGGGTGAGGCAGTGTACCAGTATTATTGTTCAGCAGCTTTTTGTATATGCAACAATAATTTAATATAAGACTTGTTCCTTGAACTTCTGGGTTGCTAGTCCCCTTTGTTTTCTAGCACTGGATTACATTTACGATTACATACTATGGAATTAGTAAAAGTATTTTAGGAAAAGTAATGTCGACCTTAGGGTAAAGCCTTCATATTTGGTTGCCTTCATATTTGACAGCATAGCTCGCTTTGTATGTTTATTTGTAAATCAGTTGTGGTTGTGCTCTTGAAAGGAAATCTGCTGAAATTGGTGGTACAGACTTCTGAGTATATATTGAGTCAGCTTGCATAAATTGATTCCTTTTGTGATGCAAAAGGAAACTTGTCTTGACTGTCCATGCATCTGAAAAATCCCTCTTTTGTTTTTGCTCAAAAGTGAGCAAAAGAGTTAGATGGGTTCAAAGGTCTATTCACAGCATGTTTAACTTGAAATAATTCCTTCTTGCCTTCTTTTCAAAGTTATATGCATAGAATTGGCAGCTGAAAGTATAGTCAATTCTCTTGACTAAGATAGAATAGAATAGAATAGAATAGGATACAATTCTTTATTGGCCAAGTGTGATTGGACACAAGGAATTTGTCTCCTGTGCATAAGCTCATAGTGTACATATAAACAGCAAGTGATAGGCAATAATAAAGCAATAGATATAAGCTCTATTGAGTTGGAAGGATCTTACTCCCAGATAACTGCATTTATTCTCAAATACATTGGATGAAAGACTAAATATCGGTCCTCTATATCCTTACCTGGGAGTAATTCTTCTTTAAGCACAACAGATCTTATTCAGGATAGATAATTGTATGAAATTGTATTGTCCCTTATTATTTCAGGTAATTACAAGGTGGTCAAAGTCAAAATGCTCTTTGGGGTGAGTGGTGGCAAACAACCTTTTGCCTTTTGCTTTGCTAGTATTGCAACTGGAACACAGAAGCATGTCTGGAGTGATACTCTTGGGGGGGGGGTGTATCAGTTGCAGTATTGTGTTTGTGTCAGTTTTTATTTTATGTCAAGAAGACCATGAGTACATTCTGGAAAAAGCCCAAAGAAATCAGGCTAATCAGGCAGAAGATGGTTACGGAAGAGCTATTTTGAGCTGGGCTTATAGCTGTAAGGGCCACTCGTACCTGTGAAGGAAGAAAGGCCACCCCCTGTTTTTGTCTCTCCCCCCCACAACCTTTCCAACCGCTTGTTGCTGTATGTGTTAGTCGACAAAAGGGAGGAGGCAGCAGTGAGGCAAAGAGAGGAGGAGTCTCCCTGGCCAGGCGTCCCTTCTACTCAGTTGTTTTCTTCCCTTTTTCATCTCACCAGACGTCACACAGCCGTGTAACTGTAATACAAGAAGTGAAAGAGGCTGAGAGAACAGGCTCAACTTCTAACCCTGAACAAAGGCAAAAAGGATTTGTCAAGGCGCTACCTCTCTCCCTCTTTCCCCGCCCCCCCCAAAAAAGAAGTGGAGGTGGAGAAAAGCTACCGCCTGGGATAATCAAACCAGGCTCACTTTCTGTGGGAGGAAAAGCAGCTCTTGAGGTTACAGGGCTATCCTGTTGGATTATGTGGGGCTCTGCCTGGAGAAGTACTGACTCCGAAGGTAATTGCTTTTCTGTGTTCAACTTTGGTTCGTTATTGTTGAAGGCAAGGGAGAGAGGGAGCGTGGTAAGGGGTGGTGGCATTCCAGGATCTAGGGGAAGGAGAAATATGTGTCCTATGTTTGTGTGTATGTGTATCTGTAAATCTCCATGCGAATTATGGGATTGTCTCATCACTTCAGTGCAACTGGAAGGCTTTCCTTCTGTTGTGGGAAAGGGTTTTTAAAAAAGAAGACCATCTCAGATCTTCAAGAAATATAACTTTAGCAGAAATCCAGATGTGTTTCTTGGGTATGAGATTCAGACAGCCCAGCCCTAGCTTAACAAAAGAGGCAGGGATGCAACCTGAATTCCAGTTCTCATTTAATTTCTTGTTTTTAGTTTAAGGCAGGCTGGAGCAGTTCTGCATTTCAACACCCCTTTGAACTGGAGAAAAATCACTAATGACCTGCTGTCCCTTAGAAATTTTGATGGAATTGGGGGTTTTGCACGCTATTTGTCAGGATTTTATGGCCCTTAAGAATTTAAAAGTTGAAATCTGGCTTTAACATTCAAAATTCAAGCAGAGTAAACAAGAACTCCACTGAAAGCTACAACAGATAAAGCAAAATAAAGGTAATATAAATCAGCCTAAATACCATTCTGAAATATAAACCTTTTGTTATATATGCAGGCATTATTTTTTTCATTGTGTGTGCATTTATGGGAGGAGGGGAAAAAAGCCTGTTTAGCAAGGTTTACTTCCTTTTCTGTCAATAGGACATTTAATTGAATTATATCAAAATCAGAAAGCTGTCCTGTTGAAACTTGTATAGATATAATTGAATGCTTTTCATCAGATTGCTGAGACAGGAGCGAAATGATATTTATGTTTGGTTTTTCTAATAAATTAGAAAACAGGGCTGCATAGGAACACTTGTTGTATAATTAGAATTACAGCCCAGTTACTCAAGAAGACATCTTTAGTTTTAAAAGAATAACTGCCATAGTCATCTTGAGTAAGCTATGAGTAATAAAGTATTCTTTGGTTTTGTTTGTTTTACTTTGAGTCATTAGATTGGGCATAACTTTATTTAGGTATAGACAACATGAAAGCTCCACCTAGTAAATCTGCTTATTCATTTGCAGAATTTTAATTGTTGAATTTGTTAGTTTAGTTTTTTCCTAACTGGTACCTCCACATATGTTGGATTTTGGCTAGGAATGCTTGGAAATGAAGTCCAACTCATCTGGATGGAGAATGGATTGATTATTCTGCATTGAAAGGTTTTATTTTTTTTTAAATCAGAATCTGAATATTTTGTCTGAGTATATTTAAAGTATAACTTAACAAGTTTAAATAAATCTTAAATGCAAATTGACAATAGAAGATCAAGGACATTTAGAATTGTCTTGGGGATGCCCATGCCCATACACATGTATAAGAAGTCTTCTGGATCAAATCAAAAGTAGTCTAGAGCCGTGGTGGCACAGTGGTTAGAATGCAGTATTGTAGGCTAATTCTGCTGACTGCCGATTGCCAGCATTTTGGCAGTTCGATTCTCACTGGCTCAAGGTTGACTCAGCTTTCCATCCTTCCGAGGTTGGTAAAATGAGGGCAAAGATTGTTGGGAGCAATATGCTGACTCAGTAAATCGCTTAGAGAGGGCTATAAAGCATCCTTTTTCTCATGGTGGCCAACCACATGATTCTGTGTGTGCCCCATGAAAATGCTGAATGCTTACTTAAAATAACTGCTTGCATTATGTTTTGATATACTGCTTTTGAATATGGAGGTTCTGTAACCGGGGTAGGCCATGTATGCACATCAACATCATTGCACCTGAATACTGCTCTGTGCTGTGCCATCTTGGCATTTACATTATTAAAACTAATTTTTAAAATTAAAACAAATGATTGGGAGTTCTTACAAAAACTTTGAACTTCTGCTGCCATTGATTTCTTCCAGAATGCTCTTGTGTCTCTTGAGAAGTACATGGGCAACACAGATGGTCAGCCATTAGGCCTGCTTTCATATACAGCATATCCAACCACACAAAATGTAAACGTAGGAAAGGGGGAGGGTGCACCATATTATTTCTAAATTTTTAAAGAAGGTTTAGAGTAGGAATTGAGTAATTGGAACAGTGTTTCTCAACTGTGGTAACTTTAAGATAAGTGGGCTTCAACTCCCAGAATTCCCTAACCAGAATTCTGAGAGCTGAAGTTCATATATCTTAAAGTTGCCCAAATTGAGAAACACTGAATTGGGATGATCCAGAAGAAAACTTTGCATGATTCAGGGAATAAAAAGAGGAAGCAGTGACATCAGATCTGGGCAGATTTACAGTGGGAAAAGGGAGAGCCAATATCTAGAAAGAACATTGGAATGAGTGATCTTGAAGCAGAGAAAAAAAATATGTGACTAAATTGATAGAATGTGCCAGGATTGTGGGAACAGAGTTTGTGAAAGCAATCTTGAATATGACAACTGTGGAACCAATAGTAAGCAGAGGCAAAGACTTATAGTTATCTCAGAATGAAGAAGCAAGTGCTGTCCTTTCTTCAATATTATTTTAATTTTGTCTAGGATTTTTTTGCTCACTTCTGAAAATAATTTCATCAGTATGGATAGTATAATAACACCTCTAGGTTGGGGACATAAAGTCTTAGTGGCTCTTAACACTCGTAATTGTTAAAGCATTTTAAGAAAATAGGAAAAAAATAAAAATGCAAGATTATCAACTTATCAAGATAAGGAGATTGATAGGTTAACTGTCATTTTTATAGGTAGTGTACCCTTGCTCAAAGCAGAAATTCCACAGTTGTAGCCACATTTAAGTAGATACGAAGCCCTACTTTTGCATGAAAATATGTAGAATTGTGCCTATTCAGAGGAAATTCTTAAACTGATTTAACATTTGTTTGGAGAGTTTTACTGCAAAAGATAACCAACAAAAGCAAGAATTTGTTTGCATTAAAGACCAGCCAATTTTAATATCTCAGAGGGTAATCTTTTAGAATCTGAGTTTTATGTATAGGTATCTGTAGGATTAAAGGTCAATTATTCAGTACTACCGATAAAGGGGACATTTTTGCCTGATAATGCTGATTGGAGAGCAGGAACCAGATGTTCTTTTTCAACTCCTACACTATTCTGGTGAGCCTCTGACTCGTTCTGCTCTATTGCAAGTAGTGAAGATTTCTGCATCTCGTGTCACCAGAAGTATGAGGAAACTATGTTCTCCAGATAATTCTGACATACAAGAAATTCCAGGAAGTTTTAGATCACCCTTATTTTTAAGTATCATTAGCCTTACCTGATACATAAGGATTCTTGATTCATAAGCATTCTTGATTCCCTGAATATTTTTCTAAGTAGAACTTGTTTCCTATACTGAAATATTCTCTGCCAATTGCATACAGTTCACTGTTTGTTTTTATAATAAAGCTGATGCCCTGAAAAGAATTGTGGGATTTTTTAAATTACCTTTTTATTAAGAATGTTTGAAAAATTAAACAAAGAGAAAAGAAAAAAAAAAGAAAAGAAAAACATAACAAGAAATAAATAAGTGGGGAATTTACAAGCATCATAGAATTTACTGTAGGTTAAATAAAGATTTCAGTATTCCTTGGTCTCTTGCTGAAATTAGGAGAGGAGAAAGGAGGAGGGAAAGAATTTTAAGCCTGTGTCAATCACAAATGAAGACTATAAATGCACTCTTAACAATCTGCTACTGTTGGTCAGATCTAGGTTTCTAGGCAGTTGCTATAATGGGTGCCTTGATATTAAACATGCTAAGTGGCTGGGTTTGCTAATTGTATTAAGCTACAGGTTTTCTAATCATTTTGGGATTGGTGGGCACATTTAAATTTTGGAAAACATTGTGAATGCTATGGAGGAGCAACTTGCCCATTGATAAAATAGTTATCGTAGGACATAGTTTCAAAAAAGCTCATTTTCTGGAATCTTAAAAGTTTTGTAGCAGGGTGCTTCTGATTCTCTCTGTTTTTGAGGAGCAATACTACACAAACCAAATGTTTGGCTCACAAACATATTTTTTTGGAAATCAAGGTGATTCTATAATGTGTTGCTTTCTGTTACAGTACATCGGCGTCCCATTTCTTAATTAAATTTTAGTAGTAATACTATATTAGTATATGTTTAGATAAGCAAAAAGCTCAGCAGGTGTAAAATAAGGTTTTTCTATAGACACATTGGTTACCTTGGATAATACCATAATTGGGTTCCTACTGTATGCTTAGTTAAAACCAAACTATATTGTGACAGTGAATAATGCCTCATTTTTACAAAAAAAAAAAGCTCATTTGCATGATGTCCTGATGTCAGTAAAATTTATGAAGGCTTCTGATCAGCGCAACACAATTAAAACCACAGATAAAAAACAATTATGCTCCCTTTCTAGATCTTTACTTGTCTTGTTGCCTTGAACTCTCAGCTCTCGCCTTCAACTCTGAATTGTGATAATCATTAATTCACTTCACACTTTGGTTTCTTCATTTACCATCTGTGAAATTTGTATACTCGACATTGGAGAAGGCATGAGCTTATCACCAAATGCAAAAATGCTTCCTTTAATCCTTTTGTGGTTCTGTTTCTATTGGCTAGATGAGAATGCCAATCCTTTGGTGGACTGTTCAGTCAGTGGAATAGTGCAAGAAAATTCAGAATTTTTGTTTCTTAGGAGGAAAAATAGTTTTTAACTACCTTCAGATATAAACACCTGCTAAAATCAATAATACTATATTCTAACTGCTGTTTGACTTCCAACTCTTCCATATATGTATTCTTACAGTACTTATGGAGTCAGAAATGGGTGTGAATCTGGAGTCTGTCCAAATGGTCATAAGAGTTTTGAATATACTTCTTGATGTCTTCCAATTGAATGAGTATCAGGAAACCTTGTGTGTGTTCATGCACTTTGCTTTATGCAAATAGGCTCTTTTTTCTGACTTAGATTATCCATATAGATTATTCCCCTGAATACCCAAATAATGCAATCTTGCTTGCTTCTCCATGCATATAGTACTTGGTGTCCCGTGGAAGACTGAAGAGTGAATAGCTCTTTTGTCATTAACCATTCTGTTAACTGTGCCAGTTAATGGCACAAGCTTCTGTTGTGTTGGCATATAATCCCATTTTCCTTAAAGTAGTAAGCCAGTTTGAGATCTGTTGTGTTATTTTACTGACACTTGTCTTCTACTACCTTCTAAGGACAGTAGAGTCTGTCTATTTTAGTCCTCTAAGAATTGGTTCAAATATCATGACAACTGTTTTAATCATGGCAATAACTGCTCATCTGAGTATTTGTACAAGCATCATCACATGATTACACTACATATGTAAAAGACTGGGGAGGGAAGTGGAAACCATTGAGACACAAGAAGCTGCTGCTTTTGAAAACATTGAAATAATAAGAAGAAAACAGAAATATATGAAGTACTGGAGAACAAAGAATACCTTGGAAAATATTTTGTTTTAGAATGATTGATAAACTACTTCTTAAAAATACTCTTAACATTATGCTTCAGAGATCTCTTAGAAGTAAAGTTTAATGATAGCAACATTATCAGTAATAGTTTACTCCAGCATTATGAGTGGATTTTTAAGTAAGCAAATATTCGGTGTATTTAATATCAGAAAAGTACTTTCAAATGTTGCAAAATATCAAATATCTTAGAATATTTAGAGCAGGAATGTAATTTAGAAATGCCAACATTGCTTCTAATAATTCCTGTTCCAGATTCTTTCATCAAGTGAAATAATGTAATGAATATTTAAACATTAAATATGCAATTAACAAATATATATTAAAATATTTTGCAGGTTTGTTTCAGTTGATTGTACAGAATAGTTTGTCCTGCCTTGAACTGGATTTCATACTTTGATTTCCATTCCTAGTTTGGAGATAAACTGTAGTTTGTCATATTTGTATTTGGCGTTCAAATATCAGGGTGAAATAGGGGTTTTTTTTCAGACCAAGAAACTCTAGCCCCTTACATCTGAAAGCTTGATAAGGTACAATAGTATTAAAAATCAGATGAATGGAACTGAATTCAAATGCAACATGAAACTGAATTATGCCAGCCGTGGTTTACATGTTATTATCAGATAATTGTTACTTGGCTTTAGTTGTGATTTGGAAGTGGTCTTTAATTTCACACTTAATATAAATCATAATTCAGACTGTAGTTCTAGAGTAGCCACAATCAATAACTGATGACTATGAGCTGGCTTGAATACAGCTGGTTTAGATAAATATACCACATTTGTATATTTTGTCTGAATTCAGTTGTTTTGTCAACTTTATCATATTACTGTGCATGATTTATTTTGGAATTCCAATGTCTTTGTATTCTCAAGCTGTAATGTAATTTTGTGCTTGATGGATTTTTGTATTACCAATATAGAAGTGGATGAATTCTTGGGGGAAAAGTGAGATAATAATCAAGTGTGCTCCTTCGTATTGTTATTCATAAATACTGAAAAATGCTGCTAAAATTGTTAATCCCTGTTCTCTATACTATGTGAACCTCTAAGGAAGTAACAAAAACAGTTGGAGGCAAAAATTTAATTACAGCACAGCAATTATACTATGCTTTTTACAGGGAAGTGAATATAGGTGCATTTTATCTCCAGAATTCTTAATACATCTAAAAATATTATAAATAGCCCCTCCCCAAAAGAACCTCACTTCCGACAAAAGGCCCCAAACCCCATCCTCATTATTCCCTTTAATGTTATTGTTTTAGTATTATGTCCCTGTGGTCTTTGGCCCTTGAAAATTATTTTTTAGAATTAGTATGTATGCATGTTATTTCTGTCTTATATGATAGGTTTCATGAACCTTATCCACTAAAGTAGTTTTTTTCTTATTATTTCATGTTTATATGTAACTCTTACTGAATATTTAAAAACTCTGTGAAGGAAAGAGAATTGATGTTGAACAGTATTAGCCTTAATTCCAAGACTAGGCAGCAAAATAACACCTGGAAAGAATATTCTTGCCCAAACCTGTGCCTTTAATTTGTGAATTCTTCCTCTACTTGAAAACATTTTCTGTTTCTATCAAAGACCATGCAGTATTTTGTCAAAAGAAAAGTACCTAATGCTAGTATTCTTTGGTAGCATCAAAATACTTGACCACATTAAATCTTTAAATGGCAAGTGCATTTCGGTTGTTTCTGTGTTTGTGCATTTTAATTTAAGCGAGATAGTGAAAAGCAATCATTTGTTTATAATTCATTACAGGAGCTATTAATCACTACTGTAATGTAGTCCTTGTCATTGTGAGCTGAGAAACTTCACAAATTCTGAAAATTGCTCATATTTCTTTCCTTTGGATCTGTGCTAAAATAAGAATTCAAATGGAGAGTTACAAATGTCTTTGAGGAAGCATTCATGCCATTACTGCTTTCATAAAGCTGTAATAACTGTGGCCTATTGTTTAGATTTGATTTGGAGATGGATTGCTAGAGTGTCCACCAAGATGTATACCAGTATTTTTAATTATTTGTGAGTACATCTGGTATAATTATCTAAAATGTAAGAAGTGGATTCATATAGAGCCTGCCTTTCATCTGACATTTATGCCTACAATGTCAGTAAGGTTGGATATATTTGGATGAGATGGAACTAAACTTCAGCTAAGATAATTCCTGGCAATCTTTTCTTCAGTGATAGCTAGAAGACTGCAATCTTCCATGTTAATAGAAAGAAAATGTTTGATTGCATGTGGAAAATGAATGGCTGGACAGTAAAACCCAACCGAAAGGGCCATTTATTTGAGTCGACATCTTCAGTATAAATATTTGTACCTTGCAGCAACATTCCCTTTTCAAAGCAGACATCGCACATATTGTAAATATTTATACATTTTCAGTGCTAGGTTAAAACTGTTAGGATTCAAGTTATTGCAAAATTCTGATTTCTGCTCTGATTTCTTACTCAGAGTTATTCCTCTCTGATTTCTTACCTATTCCATTGGCACATCAGTTTTGCTTTGCTGCAAATATTAGGCATGGACAGGACATACTACTATGAAAAAAGGAACTTTGGGGCTCACTTCAAAATAAGAGTGCACATTCCAGCTGCAAACATTTTTTGTTTCTTCTTCCCTGCCATTTCCATCTTTTATTCAAGTTCTTCTCAATGTTGATACGCTCTAGGTTTCAATTCCTTGAGTTGATGGCTTGAGCATTAGTCTTGCAACCTATTTTAATATCTCACCTAAATTAACGCAGTCAGTGTCCTAGAAAACTGCTGGGAAATGTTAAAAGTTATAATCCATAAATAAATGAAAGGTGGTTGAGTTGGGGAAGGCTGTTCTACTCATTGCAGCTAGCCTAGTTTTTCAAAGAGAATATACATTTATATAGTTCAGGGCTGTATTTTTGTTGCTGTGTAAGTGTTTAATTAGGGTATTTGACATTTAGCAAGTATCTGCCTAATGGTTCACTGAACCTTACTTCCTCTTTCAGCCTAGGTAATCTTTGGGTGTTAAGATCTGAATAGAATATTAGTACAAATACTTCAGTTGTAAAGCTATTTCAGTTACTTTCTGTTGTATGCCTTTACTCGATCCATACTGCTGCATCAGCACTGAAGGTTTTTTTTTATATGTATTATTATAGCTAGTTTATCCTTGCATTTTTGGATTACAGTTAAACTTGTTTATGCCAGGGATCAGAAGATACATGTTCATATGTTTTGAGATGTGCTCAGTATACAAGGACAAGGGAGAAAATGTGTGTGAAAGCTGCCAAATAACTTATTACCCAATAGGTTTGCACCAGTAATGTTTTGTTCTTTGCAATTTGTGGATTTATTGCTTCTTAGTTGTGAGATAATACTGAGAACACTATGTCTTGCAAGCAGGTTTTATCTTGTCTGTTTTATCCAATGGTGTTAACAGTATAAAATTGGTTGCATCCAGAGGAGGCTTTTTGTTTTAATGCAAACATCCATCACGTGTGGTTCTCCTGTGCTTTCCACAACTTTAATTTCCTCCTCCCCTTTTTAATGGAGCAACATTGTTATGGATGTAAACTTACCTCAGCCTCTGTCTGATCGAAATGAGCCATTGGGAGAAGAGTAGATTTTTTATTGATTTGTATCCTGCCTTTATTATTTTTACAAATAACACAAGGCGACAAATATATCTAACACAGCCTCCTCCTCCTCCTCCTATTTTCCCCACAATGACAACCCTGTGAGGTAGGTTGGACTGTGAGTATGTGACTGGCCCAAAGTCACCTAAGTGGCTTTTTTTTAAAATACTCTGAAGCATCTGGAAAATTCAAAGCTCTTTGTTTGATTTAAATGTTTGCAGCAGATACTGTTTTAGCTTTGAGGTTATAATAGGAGTCTGTTAACATAGGTTGGGGAGGTAATGCAATATAGTTTTCTTCTACTCTTATTCCCAATGTAACACATTCCATTGTGTATTTTGTGTCTTAGTATGTATTTGTAGCTCTAAATTCGGGGGCTTTATATATTTTATTTGTGATATAAGAATTGTGGAACATACATGCACCCTCTAGATCAGTGGTTCTCAACCTTTTTAATGCCGCGGCCCCCAACCGGTCATAAGTTGAGGACTACCCAACCAGTCATAAGTCGAGGACTTTCCCTACCCAGGAGCGCCATGCATGCGTGGTGCCGTCCCCTACGCCGGCCGAGGCGTAGCTGGCAAGCGGCAGAGAAGGTGCAGGCCGACCACCGGCTTGGCCACCAGCTGGCCCAGCCCAAGGGAGGTAAGGCACCTGCCGGGCCCCACGCGCGCCAGCAACCCTCCCTGCACCCGTTGGCCTCCCACCTCCCACCTCCCACCCCTGGCCCTCTTTTACTTACATTTTTAGTAGTTGCTCAGCAGGGAGGGGTGGAAACTTCCAGACAGCTTGCCTTCGCTGCAGACAACTTGCAGCACCGTTTGCAGAATGGGACTTTTGGTGGGCTCAGCACGGCAGAGACAGCCTGGACAATTCCTATTGGCTTTTGAAAGCCAATAGAATTAGACTCTATTCAAGAGAGTCTATTCTATTGGCTTTCAAAAGGAAAGCTAAGGAAAAGGGAAAAAAATGGCGGACTGCGTTGTTTGGCGATCCCCCTGAAATGGTCGTTCGACTCCAAATGGGGTCCCAACCCACAGGTTGAGAACCGCTGCTCTAGATATTGGATGGTGACTCCTATGCTGATTTGTAACAATGAAAAACTGTCCCATTCAAGATAGAAGGCAACCTTTTGAGGTTTTATTGCACTCAGCTAAAGGTGAAATGCAAGAACATGGGAGGTCACAAGAGAAAGTCCCCATTTTACTGGTAAATCTTTGCCTATGGCTTGAAGAAGCAATTCTATACCTCTTCCTTTCTTCCTTATGCTGATCTTCTCTGTGTTACAATTACATGAATAATGTGGTTGAAAATTAGGAGTGTGTAATAAATTCTCTACTGTATAAAAAGTTACAAGATGTTTTATTAGATTTCAAAATGAGTTCCACTCATTGGATTTAAAAAATATTTGTCAAACCTATTCATTTGCATTGGTATCAGTAAGATAAGGCTTTGTCAGTCCACTTCACATGGATATGTTGATAAATGTATTGGCTCATGAAAATTAAAACATGTTTTGTTAATTTCAAGTGAATAATTTAGAACTTAAAGCCATGCATGGGAATGGAATTTAACATTGAGCACAGCTTTCTCATTAGTGATTTGAAAGTTTCAGTTAACAAAACCAGAAAACATTTTCTTGTCTTCATTTTGCATTCTAAGCAGCTTATGAAGCCACAGTTTTGGGGTCACTGTGGAACTCAGTAGGATTTCTAAATAGTTACTGGATGATATTTTTCACAATCCTTTATGTTATGTGCTTAAATAAAATGGTATGATTTTATCCTTTGGCTTTTAAAATAAGAACAATTTTCAGTCTTGTATTCCTAGTGCAATGCTGACTATAGAGCAAATGCAGTTATAATACTTAGCTATTTTTAGCAGTCAAGCTTGATAGTATTGTTGAAAACAAAGGCAAATATTTAGCCAGTCATGGGAATATCTAGAAACAGGAAACTTGGAACTGCTAAAATTATGTGATCATTTTGTCTCATAATGTGGCTTAGTTTTTTATTGTAATTAATGTTTCATTTTACATGTTTTAAATATAGCAATATCTCAAAAAAAAGGATACCATTTGGTATCAGATAGATCTGAACATCTTTTTGGAAAAAACAAGGTTTTTCTTAACATCGTTTTATGAAGTTGAAAGATGACAAAATCATAATTTCAGTAATGTACATCACTAATTTTAGCTTTCAATTCATGGTATTTCTGCTAAGGAATAAGATGACTGTAAGAAATCAGAAGTAATTATTTAGGTAAGGCATATCCATGGCTGAACTGATGTTTATATCAGTAAATATAATTGATATTATTAGCAATATAATTTTTCAATTCCTTTTTGATACTTCTGTCAGACAGTATATATTTGGTGCCAGGTTCTATTGCATTCTCTTCTTTGAGCTATATTTTCATTTTCTGCAGA
Organism: Crotalus tigris; assembly: GCF_016545835.1. Taxonomy (NCBI): domain Eukaryota; kingdom Metazoa; phylum Chordata; class Lepidosauria; order Squamata; family Viperidae; genus Crotalus; species Crotalus tigris. The sequence goes on along the minus strand of NW_024096524.1, from coordinate 1,636,368 downwards.
AAATATTGTATCAGTTTGCCTGACACTGTTCATTGCTGATGACCTTCTATACATGCTACCTTCCTTGACTTGTACTCTTAACATACTAGCTGTGCATTCTTATCTGTATTTTAGCTAAACCTTGATATTCTAGAGATGTTTCTAATGTTTGGTTTCAGCAGACAAATGTGACTGTTGGACTTTGGCGATTTTCCACTAACCAGCCAAGCATACACATTCTTTTCACTTATAGAAACTGTACTATGAACATTCTGTTAATGTTCATTCCTCAAACAGTTGGAATGTTTGGGAACATTTTGTGATACTGAACTCAGAGAGTCAGTTTCAGAAGCCTGTGTGCTACAAGTAGGATATAATATACATTGCTACTATTTCCACTGTGGAAATTCTTTTTTGTCAGATTGCAATTCTTGATATAGCTGTCCTATAATTATACTTTTCCTTGGTTCATCTAGAAATATAATACATTACAAGCCATGCCTGTGGTATTATTAGTATTTTGGATGTATTGAGATAAAGGCATATGGAAAAGAAATGCTTCTATAGTTCTTTGTTCCTTTTGATTTCCAGGCACTTTATGAATTCAGAGTTTATTCTTGTGCAAGACTTGTTTAACTACACCTAGATCAAAGTGGCATTAGAAAACACCCCGCAACTATACTTATTCTCACATTTAACTCTTTGTTCCTTGAAAGGGGTAATGGAGGATTTTAAAGGATTTGTTCTGTAGTATTCTATATGGTGAAATCATGTTTACTCATATTCTATTAATAAATCTGGGGTGAAACTGGAAAGTAGATTAATTACAGTTTCCAAATGTTCTTTCTCGATGTTCTAATAAAAGTGTGATTGCATTTCAAGTTGTGTAATAGATCAGTAACTGCAGTCATAATCTGGGTTGAATAAGTAAGCATCTTTTAATTTGTTTTAACCAAAATACATGGTTTTGTAAACTATTTAAAAGCCTTAGCAGCTTTCTTCTATGAATTAATTACTTGTAGGCCATGGAAAACTTGAGAAGACTAGTATTAAGTGAATGTTCTTATTTATTGATACATGAATATGTTTGGGAGACAAGAGAGTAACAGTTCAAAAGCATATTTTTATTCAGAGTGTTGGTACCTGACTATTTAAAAAAATATTTTTGGCTAACAATAAAAAAAATAAAATGCAAAATCAATTTTACTTTTAAAAACATATAATTGAAATAACACACCAAATAAACAAGCAGCAACAGTAAACTATCTGTAGCTAAAGAAACAAAAAATAAAAACATACTCAATTAAAATAGCAATAGCTCTTAGATTTAAATACCGCTTCATTGTGCTTCATAGCCCTCTCTAAGGGATTTACAGAATCAGCATATTGCTCCTAACAATCTGGGTCTTCATTTTATTGACCTTGGAAGGATGGAAGGCGGAGTCAACCTTCAGCCAGTAGGAATTGAATTGTTAAACTGCTGGTAATTGGCAATCAGCAGAATTAGCCTGCAATACTGCATTCTAACCACTGCGCCACCACACCTCTTGAGTTGAGAATGATTCAAAGCAAGAATATGTGAAGAATACACTGAAGGAAGAAATACCTTCCTGTCTAAAGAAGGGTTGGCAAGCCTAATGCTTTTCAAACAATTTGTACTACAAATTGCTACTCCTTTGCTATCTTAGATAATGTCACACATGGGACTTGAAAAAATCAAACAATTAGGATGGTATCAAATGGTCTATACCCAATTTAAACTATTGTTCATATTTTAGGGAATCATTTATAGTTTGTTTATCTAGTTGCAGAACAGGGAGAAACAAAGAAAGAGTAAATGGCTACAAGCCCCAGCAAGTTATGAATACATGGTAAGCAAGGAACCTTCATTTACTGTGCAGTAGCCACAACTATCATCAAAAAATATATGGTGGTCTCTCTGCTGTTAGGAGGATCTTTACATCTTTTTACACAGCAGTCACTTGACTTCTGTATGAACCACTGGTAGTCTTCGACGTACAACCACAATTGAGCCCAGTTTTTTTGTTGCTAAATGGGATGTTTACTAAATGAATTTTGCCCCATTTTATAACCTTGCTTGCCATAGCTGTTAACTGAATCACTGCAGTTGTTAAATTAGTAACATGATTGTTAAACCAATCTGGTTTCCCCATTGACTTTGTCAGAAGTTTGCAAAAGATGATTACATGACCCCAGGACACTGCAGCAATCAATTGCCAAGTGTCTGAATTTTGATAATGTAATGCTGCAATGGTTCTAAGTGTGAAAAATGATCATAAGTCACTTTTTTTTTTTGCTGTGTGCCTTCAGTTCACTAAATGAACTGTTGTAAGACAAGGATTACCTGTGTATGGAAATGAAATCTGTTGTGTAGATGCTGTTTATCTCTCGGTGGCTGATTTGTCTTAGTGCTAAATTTCCAGGAATTCCCTAGCATTTCTGGATTTAGCTTGATCTAGGATGTTCACAGTTTTCCAGTTGAAACTATTGTTAAATCTTTCCATGTATTGTGAAATTAAGGAGCTTTTATTGTGTCTCCTGACAGCTACTTCATAGAAGCACTCTGCTAGTGTTCTGTCTGTCCTATGTAGTGGCTGTGACAGTCCTTATATTGTGTTATAGATGACTCCTGATTTTTCTTTCTAGGCTATTTTGGTTTACTTAAAATGTTTTGGAGGGTTTTAGTTGGTTCATGTTCTGTGGTGGTGCCTGCTGGTTGTTTCCAAGATATTTTTGGTTTTTATGGCAGTGTTATGCTTTTCACGGATTGTGTTAGTTATGCTGAAGTGGATTAAGTGATTGGGCACTTTTTGACCATTTTATTAGAACTGGGGTACGCGGCGGCTCAGTGGTTAAAGATGCTGAGTGTCAACTGGAAAGCTGATAGCCCGGCTTCGAGACTCAAGTGCTGCATGATGGGCTGAATCCTATTACTTGCTCCATCTTCTGCTCACCAAGCAGTTGAAAAGCATGCAAATGGGAATAGATAAATAGGTACCACTTTGGTGAGAGGGTAGCAGCATTCTGTGCGTCTCACATGACCACGGAAATGTCTTTGGACAACTCTGGTTCCTTTGGCTAAAAAATGGAGATGAGCACTGCCCCCTATAGTTGGACACAACTAGGCAAGGGAAACCTTTACCTTTTCTTTATTAGAAGATATTTCCTTTTTTTGGTGTTCTGGGTTGCTGCAGTATGTTTGCGCTTGTCTAAATAATATTCTTACGAAGCTTCTCTTCTGTAGAGGTGGGTTTGTCACCTTGGCAGTGGAGTACTTGGTTAGTACGTGTGGTTTTTCTATAGACTTGTTTCTAATTTCTAATTTGCAACCATTCCCTCTGCTGACGAGGATACCCGGGAAGGGTAGTATGTTGTTCCTTTTTCATTATGAAAAAAGTGTCATCTACATACCGGCTCTGTATTTGAGCTGCATGTGTTGGAGTGCTATAGTTTTGAGATGATGCATTACACTCTCTGCTATGCATCCTGAGAGTGGTGATCCCATGGGCGTTCAAACAAAGTTTCAACTGGTAAACTGTGGGCATCCTAAAGAGTTGTTTGATTACAAGATGGTTGGAATATAAATTTAATAAATGCATCCAGAAACGCTAGGGAATTCACAGAAACTTGGCACTCACATAAATCAAAAGGCACATAGAGATGAACGTTTACATACCATTCAAAAGAGACAATAAAAAAGCTAAAAGGGAAACAGAAAGATCAGAGTACCCCCTTGCCAGCGATCAACATCCAGGTAAGCAGGGATGAACACCAGAATTAACAGCAGACAAACAATCAAGCAGTATAACCTAATCAGTACCCTAATCAAGGGACTACCAAGTCAGACAAACAATCAAGCAATAAACAGCCTAATCAAGTGACTACCAAGGCAGAAAACAATACCCCTGCCAACACTGACAGGACAAGTTACTATATAAAAATAAAGAACAAATCCCATTTCTTTCTAGCCCTGAAGAAGTTATCTAATCTGGTAATGAAATGTCTGCAAGCAAATAAGAGAGAGCATTACATTAGGAGAAGTCTTGAGCTGGTACAAGAAATTAGGGAAGCATACAAAGGAGAACTGGTGATATTAGACGATTCAGTACATTTGTCCTCATGCCACAACAAATAAACCAAAACTTCTAGATATCCTAATTCAGGGGTTTTCAAAAAAAATTTCGGGCTACAGAAACTGTTTTGTTTTGTTTTTAAATTCCAGAATCCTTGATCAGGAGGTAAAATTATAGAGGCAGAAAATAAAATTTGTGTTTTTGTGATTTATTTAAACAATTTATAAATAAAAGTTAAGTAAGGAGGTATTTATTGATGATGTTAAGTAACATCCATCCACAAAAATGGATTTCCCCTGAAAATTTATTCACTTATTGCAAGTACAACAAGTAAAAATAAATGTAAGTTTAATGTAAATGCAAAATTAATGTTTACAGGTTTTTTTAAAATTAAAAACGTGAATGTTACAATTACTTAGTAGGTTAATGTTTAACCAGCAAATCAATATTTAATGGGTGGAATATTTCCTTAGGAAAATTTCTATGGTGGCTGCCGGCTATCTTTGAACATTCCCCCCCCCCTCACAGTTTCTCACAGAACCCTATAAAATTAGAATTCTACAAAATTCTCATGGAACCCTTAGGTGTTTGAAAAATCCTTCCATAGCTGACTATACTGTAAAATTTGGTTGGTTCCTGGAATTGAACAGGGCAGAGGCAATATTAGATTTAATCCTCAATGGCTACTGTTCTCATTCTGATGAGAATATAAATGTTACAGGACTGATTAGAGTGACCTATAATGCCATTATGTTTTGCATCCATGCTGTATCTGATGCATTCACATATGATGACAAAAAAGGAAACTTTTAAAAATGAGAGGACTAGTGACAAAAGAGACTGAAAGGAAAGTGAAGAGAGTGAAATCTTTTCAGAATACCCAAACAATATATCTGTTACACAATACAGGAAAGACCCAGGAAGAGGCCAACATGACTCTGTAGTAGTGTCTTGAAAAAGTACTGTATACAAGTGGAATGCCTCTCCTGATGAGAACAAAAAGGAGTGTGCAGTTTTGAGAATTCTTAACTGAAGTGTGAAATTGTTGACTTCCTAGCAAAAATAGATGTTGTTTCTAAGATCACATGCTAGAGATAGAAGAGTAGCCAACTTAACACTATCTTTAAAAAAGGAGGAAATCCTGAAAATGAATCTCAACAGGCATATGAATGGAAATGACACTGTCAACACTTGAACACTGGAATTTCCAAAATAGTCTTTGCCCAAATCCCTCATTAAAGACTTTTCAGGAAAGATAGTAGTAATGGGATAAACAAAGCTGATTTTTTTTTTATGGATTGTTTACCTGTTCATAAATGATCTTAATTTAGGGGAGACAGTGAGCTAGCCAATTTTTCAGACGGAATCAAATTATTCAGACTGATGAAGACCAAAACTGATTGTGATAAGTCCCAGAAGTATGATGTTAAATCATGTGAAGGATGAACCAGGGACACAAAACATAGTTCAATTTAAACAAATACAAAAGGATGAACACCAAGGGGAAAAAATCCTCTTAACCTATACCTACACTGTTAAAAACTCCATTTGGAAATATTAATAGTATTATTAACTATAATTATAATATTAGGTGTACTTAATACTTATACTAAATAGTATGTAATAAGTATTATTAAGAACAATATGTAAATAGTACCATCTCAGAATGGTTTTAAACATTCCAAGTCCTATAATCTCCAGTAATTCAACACATTTGGAAGCCACTAGGTGCATTACTTCGGGCAAAGAAGATGCTGCTGAAAGCAGCTGAACTAACATTTTGAAGTGAAAACATCTTGAATAGATCTCAGCATGGAGAATTGATGATGAAATGGCGGCTGCCTTTTCTAAAAAAAATATTACATGTAATACATTGAGTTTTGCAAATTATACATGTACACAAGGGATGCAAAAAAAAAAGGTTGAAAATTATCTTCCTGTACCAATAAGATAGTCATCTAGTCTAGCATTCTGTGTCTCACATGGGACAACCAGGTCCTCCTGGGGAAGTTAAGAAACAGAGCATAGTAGAAAAATGACCCGTGTGGATTGCCTCCAACATTGTTTAATTGGAAGTGTGATCAATTCATTTATCCACCGTGGTTTTTTGTTTTTTTTATAACAGATCTAGCATACATCTTTTGAAAACCAGAACAAATTTGACTTCCATTTTTACACCAGCTGTAGTTCCTTTGAAGTCATGAATCTGGCCAGATCTGGTTTTGAAACCATGTTTTCTTTCTGGCTTATCACTAACTCTCCTCTCTTGATGCATGAAACAAGAATAGAAGTCAGAAAGAAATTGTGAGCTTGAGATTTGCTATGGCTGTTTCATGAACAGCCCAGTCCTTGGTGCTGGATTTATGGCTAGAACAGCGAAGGCATGCTGTTCTAACAAAACAACATCACCTGCTTGCTCTGTATGCCTGTAGCAGTGCAGTATTTTAAAAATAATCTGCGCTGAATTAAAGTGCTTTCCTCTTGAAGACATTAGTTCCTAATTATTTTTATGCCAGTGAGTCAGGTGGTAATTAGATTTGCATATGCTATTTAGACATTGTTATTGATAGGGTTCTTCCTCCTGCAAGTCCCACTGAGGAGAATTTCTTTGGGGGGTTTATAGGAATTCAGCTGTATGGTTCCTATGGCCTTGCACCTGCCCCCCCCTCAAACATGTATGTACAGGAGCTCCAGCCATGGCTGATTAACATCAATCCCTTGCTGACATCCTAATTAATGGTTATGCTAATGTATTTATGAGAAAAAGGACATGCATATTTGCAGATTGCTAGGGAAAAATGAAGTAACTGGGAGGCTGGATTGGAATTAGATCTTGTTTCTAGATGAATTTTAATACCATGAGTTAATGCCATTGTGTATAATGCATAATTTATATTGTCACTGAAAAGAGTGTTAGGGAGGTATCTTCAAACCTGGTTAAGAAAAGGCAGTTAATGTTATCAATTGCCTTCAGAAAATGTTTAAACTGGTATTGATGGAAAAATTAGCAAATTGTATAATAATATTTCATCTCTTTTTTAATGGGGATGTTTAGAATAATTCATAACGTGAAAAGCACCCCAAATCCCAACGATTAGCTTAACAGATAGCTTTGATTTGGGACTGTAGTACATACATTCGTCAACATCAAACATTTTTACTAGCCATTAAAAAAATATGTTTTACCATGAATGGCTTCATTAGTAAGTAACATTTGCCTCTATAAAAAAAAGACACTCTTAAGAGGAATGGATTCACAGCAAGAGTTGTTAATAAAATGGTTGTGTTTAAACATGATCAGTAGTTTTCTGTAAATTATCACAATATACTCGATTTGAAAAAAAATACTCTCTAATATGAACTTAGTTTGATTTAATATAAATGTGTTTGATTTTAGGGGGTTACAGCTGCTGCTCCCCATTGGTATTTTCATGATTCAGAGGACAGAAATTTCTGCACAAAATCTTATTTGGACAAAATAAGGAAGGCAGTTTGGATTTTGCAAGTTATCAGACACTGAATGATCCTAGACTGTGTTCTCCATAATGGACTCTTCTCAGCTGAATTATAAAAATATGGTTGTATATTATGAATATGTACATGGACATGTGAAAGGTTATCAAACATACAGGCAATCCTTGACAGATCTACCCAGCGCTACTTATACCCATTTTCAAAGTTACAGTGGCTGCACCTCTCCCCCAGTAATTGGTTGCATTTTGGGCATTTGACAACAAACTCACCTTTATAGCTGTTTGTAATGTCCCATGGTTATATGACCTTGATTTACAACTTTTTTTTTGCTGATTTGCAGCATTTACTTAAGGCAGCGGTTCTCAACCTGTGGGTCGCGATCCCATTTGGGGTCGATTGACCATTTCACGGGGGTCGCCAAACAACGCGATCTGCCATTTTTTTGTCAGGGCGCCGCCGTGCATGTGCACTGCGCATGGGGCAGCGCATGGGGCGGCACTGCGCATGTGCGCTGCGCATGGCGCCGCTGTGCATGCATGCGACGCAAGGGGCAGCCGCGCATGCACGCCGCACAGGGGCGGTGCATGGGGGCGGCGGCGTGCATGCACGCCACCTGCTTATGTCCGGGGTCGCCATATAAAAAGGTTGAGAACCACTGACTTAAGGTTTGGTAAAAAAAACCACCCATTGGGGAAAACAGATTTGCTTTATGACTGCGTTTTTTCCTTAACATTCACAGCAAAAAATTTTTGAAAATCGGGTCTGGTTTCACGACATCTCAATTTACAACTGCAATGACTTACAGCCATAATTCCAGACTTAATTATGGCCTTAAGCTGAGGACTATCTGTAACATACAATGGGGCAAAAAAGTATTTAGTCAGCCACCAATTGTGCAAGTTCTCCCACTTAAAAAGATGAGAGAAGCCTGTAATTGTCATCATAGGTAGACCTCAACTATGAGAGACAAAATGAGAAAACAAATCCAGACAATCACATTGTCTGATTTGGAAAGAATTTATTTGCAAATTATGGTGGAAAATAAGTATTTGGTCACCTACAAACAAGCAAGATTTCTGGCTCTCACAGACCTGTAACTTCTTCTTTAAGAGGCTCCTCTGTCCTCCAATCATTACCTGTATTAATGGCACCTGTTTGAACTTGTTATCAGTATAAAAGACACCTGTCCACAACCTCAAACAGTCACACTCCAAACTCCACTATGGTGAAGACCAAAGAGCTGTCGAAGGACACCAGAAACAAAATTGTAGACCTGCACCAGGCTGGGAAGACTGAATCTGCAATAGGCAAGCAGCTTGGTGTGAAGAAATCAATGTGGGAGTAATAATTAGAAAATGGAAGATGTACAAGACCACTGATAATCTCCCTCGATCTGGGGCTCCACGCATGATCTCACCCCATGGGGTCAACATGATCACAAGAATGGTGAGCAAAAATCCCAGAACCACACAGGGGGACCTAGTGAATGACCTGCAGAGAGCTGGGACCAATGTAACAAAGGCAACCATCAGTAACACACTACGCCGCCAGGGACTCAGATCCTGCAGTGCCAGACATGTCCTCCTGCTTAAGCCAGCACATGTCCGGGCCCGTCTGAAGTTTGCTAGAGAGCATTTGGATGATCCAGAAGAGGATTGGGAGAATGTCCTATGGTCAGATGAAACCAAAGTAGAACTGTTTGGTAGAAACACAACTCGTCGTGTTTGGAGGAGAGAGAATGCTGAGTTGCATCCAAAGAACACCATACCTACTGTGAAGCATGGGGGTGGCAACATCATGCTTTGGGGCTGTTTCTCTGCAAAGGGACCAGGACGACTGATCTGTGTACAGGAAAGAATGAATGGAGCCATGTATCGTGAGATTTTGAGTGCAAACCTTCCATCAGCAAGGGCATTGAAAATGAAATGTGGCTGGGTCTTTCAGCATGACAATGATCCCAAACACACCACCCGGGCAATGAAGGAATGGCTTCATAAGAAACATTTCAAGGTCCTGGAGTGGCCTAGCCAGGGTCTCCAGATCTCAACCCCATAGAAAACCTTTGGAGGGAGTTGAAAGTCCGTGTTGCCCAGCGACAGCCCCAAAACATCACTGCTCTAGAGGAGATCTGCATGGAGGAAGTGGGCCAACATACCAGCAACAGTGTGTGCCAACCTTGTGAAGACTTACAGAAAACGTTTGACCTCTGTCATTGCCAACAAAGGATATATAACAAAGTATTGAGATGAACTTTTGATATTGACCACATACTTATTTTCCACCATAATTTGCAAATAAATTCTTTCCAAATCAGACAATGTGATTGTCTGGATTTGTTTTCTCATTTTGTCTCTCATAGTTGAGGTCTACCTATGATGACAATTACAGGCCTCTCTCATCTTTTTAAGTGGGAGAACTTGCACAATTGGTAGCTGACTAAATACTCTTTTGCCCCACTGTATTATACCATTTTTAAAAAAACAAAGGGTGATGTGCGGTCTGAAAATATGCCAAAAGAAGTTTAAGCCTTGAACAAGTAACTAAATTCATTATGCTTTTCCAATCATATACATTGATAAATCTGTATAAACCCGTTGAGGGTGTTTGGAAGCAATGACTCGAAGTTTAGTTCTTGGGAATATTACTGCAATGTAAATCATAATGTTAAAGTAGTTTACTAGTCGGAGGCCTGCAAGTATAATGCTAATTTCCTTTGCACTCTCCAGGATCTTGCCTGACCTAACTAATTTTCCTCTGGGCATGCTGGTCAGCTGCTTGGTGGGCTGCCAGAGAGGGCTCTTGTAGTAAGGGAGGAAACATGGGGATGACACTTGCATGACAGCAGTGTCAAAGAGTCTGATCCTGTGAGGATCACCTGACTATTACCACATGCAGCCCTTCAAGGCCACAAAGGTTACATGCTGTGAAGTAACCAAAGGAGCAAAATCAGCAGTGACCTCTAACTTCAACATTTATTCCATCAGTGTCCTGTGGTTCTTTAAATACAATCTTTCTTCTTACCCCTCCCCAAATTTTTAAGAGATGGGAAAGAGGCTATATGCCCATTAAAGCCTGAAAGTAAAATATTATGCTGGCAATATGCCATTAACAATATCTTAATATTTTTAATACTACTCTTGTGATAAGATATATTCTTCATGAGTCTGATGGTTTGTTAGCTCTGTGGGATTTAAAGATGATGTAAGACTCTGAGTGAAGTTTGGCTTTGGAGAACAGCTGGGATTACTATTGTACCGTTGTTCTATTCTGCATAGTATCTTCCCTACCTGAGTCACCAGATTCAGTTGCTGGGCTAGCTGTGGACTATGAGTTCTGGAAGATTTCATTTTGCCATCAGATGATGTTACAATTCATGATCTCAGTAGGAACAATGGACCTGTTCTAGTCATCAAGTTTATTGATAGTCACACTCTGAGTATGGTTTTATCTCAGAACAATTCTGACTTGTTTGTTAGTGGAAGACATTATCATCAGTCAATAACCAGTGGAATAGCTTGCCTTCAGAAGTTGTAGGTGCTTCATCACTGGAGGTTTTTAAGATGAGACTGGACAGTCACTTGTCTCAAATGGAATATGGTCTCCTGCTAGAGCAGGGGGTTGGATTAGAAGACCTGCAAGGTAGTTTCCAGCTCTATTGTGATTGAATTTGTTGCTGTGGTCACATAATTCTCCAGCATGAGGATGGATAATCCACGGATTGGATTTCCTGAAGTCCCTTCTACCCCATAGACTAAGTCTGAGAGTTAGCCATGCCTCCCGCTGGGCCATGCTGCCCCAGTTCCGACTTAGTCTTATACCCAGCAGGATGCATTGGTTCCCTCTCAGATCGTGTCAGGTTTTTTCCTATCCATGTATTATCCTCTTTCCTAAGAATTTGTAGTTTGTCCTACCTATTTCTTTTATTCTAACTGTTTGCAAAATTCCCAATCCTTCTTTCTCTCCTCTCTTGCCTTCTGAGCTATTTAAGCTCACAAGGCAATTCTTCGCAGCCAGCCAAGCTGCGGCTCTGCCGATCGCTCTATTTGATTGGCGGACCTCCGCGGAGCCCCTCACATTGCCACTGATCAGCTGGGCTTCGGCCCGAAGATCACCGGCTTCCCTGGCCTGCTGCACGATCAGCGGCCGCCATATTGGTGCCAGTAGCTGGCTGTTTGCTTCAAAGAGCTTCTAATTTACAAGCACAAAGAGGCTGAAAAGGGTTTTTCCACCTACTGAATTGTCCCTGGGATTCTCCTGGCCAATTTAAATAGCGGAGCTACGGTTAACCACTAATTGGCTGGGCTTCACCCGAAGATTACCAGGACCCCTGGCTCACTGCATGGCCAGCGGCCGCCATTTTGGCTAGCTCAAACGACCATTTTTCCAGGGAATTTACCCAGGATTTTTCATCCAGGCAAATCATAACAAACAAGGGGGAAGCTGTGGGGGGGGGAGGAAATATAAATCATCATTGTTTTCACAGCTATTCCCAACTTTAGTGTGCTTTCAGACTGCCTTGCAATTGCTCACACGTGGACGGCCGCCATTCTCCAACATGATGAATGTAGCATCCACCGGTAGGTAATCTCAGCCTTCCTGCTCAGATGAGACTAAGTCAGAACTTTAGCAACGCCTCCCTTGGGCGGTGCCTTCCCCAGTTTTTGACTTAGTCTCAGCTCAGTAGGACGAAATTTGCTTGGCTCCTCAGTTAGGCTAGTTAAAGTAGATATTCATTTGATTATTAGCAGTAATTTGGAGTTATTTCTTTGATTATATAATTAAGGAGAATTAATAGATTTAAATTTAAATTTATTTAAGGGAGCCTAAGGCAGCTTAGGTGCCTTTTGGTTCCTAAAAGGCTTGCAGGCCCATTGCGGGCCGCTTTTTTACTGCGCCGGATCGCCAAAGGATTTAGCCTCCTATCAGCTGTTCAGCGCTGAAATGGAGGCTCTTTGTCATCGGGGATTTCTGGGAGCACGATTCAAACGGACAGCCACATTTTTCCAACCTCGTGGCCACAAGATATTTGCCGGTGCGAACGATCCGGATCGCAGCAGAGGCTGCGCGCCTGAAATGCAAGTTATCTGGCATTCATTTAAAGAAGGGGAGAATTTGATTTCGTGAACGGATTCCTTCACAAACATTTCATTCCGGAGGGACTCAATAGATTGGGGGTGTTCTCCCTGGGGCATCGCCATTTTGAGGGCAAAGAGGCTCTCAGCCGCCATATTGTTTTTTCATAAAACAGGTGTGGTCGCCATTTTGAAGCTCCTCGTGGGCCATTCTAACATTATTGTGCCCAATCTAGATACCTTGGCCTGCTGAGACAAGTTTTTATGGGGGATTTTTCCAGCACTCCTGGCACGTTTATCTCCTATTCAGGAGAACAACAGTACAAAGGGTGCAGCCACCATTTTACATTTCAGGATCATATCCTTACCTCATAATCCTATTACTTCTGTATTCCTTTGGAGGGAAAATTAATTTAGAGTCCACCTGTTCCTGTTAGCTCGCGGCACTGTGCCTGCAGGGCCTAGACAGGCAGTTTTAGGGAACTGTCTGGCTGTTTGTGATCGTGGTTCATCAGAGCGCGGGAACTTCCCTCTCTGATAATCACATCTGCGTGTTAACTTTCCCCCTTCTGGACATCTCCTGCCCGGAATATCCAGTGTGCGATGGCAGACAGTGCAACTCCTCAGACATTGCAAGGCTCTGACGTTAACCCCACACAAAAAAGCGCAGATCTTCTGATTTGGAAGCGGGGAAAAGAAAAAAGCGAAGACAAAGAACATAGAGCCATCCAAAGCAGCTGAGCGAGGGGCCTCGAGGAGACATCAGGCACTGGAGAAGGAGTTCTCCAGAGCTCAAAGGCTCAGGTCCAGTGAGGCTGAAGTGGTTCCCCCCGTTTCACTGGACCCATCCCCATTCGGGCCTCGTTTCGCGCCTTCTCATGATGCTCCTAGGGCATGGTCTCCTCAGAAGGAAACTGAACAGGTTGGTCCCTCTCCTCCCCCTTCCTCCTCCTCTTCCTCCTTCCATCACACAACAGGTTCCTGAAGTAGCATACCCTTCCACTGCAGCTGGAATTGGTTATTTAGAGCAACAGGAGGCATGGTCAGAGCAGTTCCAGGCGTTCATGCATCATGCCTTTGGACAGTTCATGGCCTCATCCATGGGCCAAAGATCTCCTCAGATACCACCACCTCTGCCCATACCTTTATCTCAAACAGGGCGTGCCCTGTTAACTGGCGCTGGTGATTCTGAGACATCCTCTCAATTAGGGGAAGAGGAATCAGTGGATCTGGAGACTGCAGACATTCCTATGTCAGAGGATGAGGAGGCTGCACCGGATACGGCCCCAACATCGGGTCTTTTCGATCCTTCACTGTTCAGGTCATTGCTTATGAAGGCTTGTACTACAGCCAAATTGGCTGCTGAACAGGAGCTTAAACCATCTACCTCCACTGCACAAGAATCTAATCCCTTGTTTGCAGAGAAAGTGGTGGAAGAAAGACAAATTCCTTGTCCAAGCGTCTTCCGCACCACTGTGGAGAAACAGTGCTCCTCCTTGGCCACTTTGCCTTCTCCCAATAGTACAGAAAAGAAGTTGTTTAATGTTTCATCTTCATTTGCTTCTCTTCTAGAGGTGCCTACTGTAGATACTCCTCTCACATCGTTGTTCTCCACATCCACAATTCTGGGAGATATGGCTGAAGTCCTAAAGGCGGAGGACAAGAGGTTTGAATTTTCTCTCCGTAGAGCTCACCAGGCCTCGGCATGGGTGATGAAGGCGGCAACGTCTTCGTCCTTTTTTGCAAGGGCGTCCATTATGTGGCTTCGCGAGCTGCAGGCCCTGATTTCTCCTGATCAGGTGCGTGCCCACCAGACGTTAGGGAAATTACTTGCTGCTTCAGAATATATGGCAGATGCATCCCTTCATTCTGCCAGGTATTCTGCAAGAGCTATTGCAGCCACTGTTTCATCCCGCGGATTGCTGTGGTTGAAACAGTGGAGGGCTGATTTAAAATCCAAATGGCGCCTCTCAACAGACACGTACAGCAGTACAAAGCTGTTCGGCACTATCCTAGAACCATACCTTATAGAGGGGAAGGGTAAGCACAAGGTCCTCACGCACCCCTCTAAGAGGCTGGATAAAAGGTCACAGCACGAATTCCGCAGGCAGGCCTTTAGTGCCAGAGGTTCCTGGGAGTGGAGGCAGCCCTTTTGGGCTGGGCAGCTTTGGGAATGGACCAGAGGTTCCCAATCCTTCTCCCCCAGATAGGATCAACAGCAGGACCGCCAAAATCCAGGAACCAAGGGTCAGTTCCAATCTAAGCATCCCTTTCGAGGGTCCGGGAGTCACCCTTACAGGTGGTCCAAGTGACGCCAAGGTGGACCCTCCCATAGGCAGTTGCTTAGCACTGTTCAGTGACACTTGGGAGCTTACTACCAGCGACTCTTGGGTAAGGGAGACCATAAGATACAGTCTCACTTTAGAATTCATAACCACCCCTCCAGACCGCTTTATTCAGTGTTCCACCTCAAGAAACACAAACAAGGCTGAGTTGGTATCCATGGCCATATCCCATCTGTTAGAAATAGAAGCCATAGAACTAGTACCTCGGGAACAGAGAGGACGGGGATTTTATTCCATTCTGTTCGTGGTCCCCAAGGCCTCGGGGGGGAGGGGGTTGGAGGGCCATATTGGATTTAAAGGGACTAAATTACTTCCTAACTTACAGGAGGTTCAAGATGCAGTCCCTCAAATCCATTCTGGCCAGTATCAGAAAAGGGGATTTCCTCTCTTCTACAGACCTGACAGAGGTGTACCTCCACGTCCCTATCTTCCCTCAACACCGCAGATTCCTCCAATTTTGTTATGCGCATCGGCATTATCAGTACAGAGCTCTACCCTTCGGGCTTTCATCGGCCCCTCAGGTATTCACAAAGATATTGGCAGTGCATGGGCAATATTACCTGGACGATATAATTATCCAATCCAGTTCTTTCCGTTCCGCCCAATCAGACGTTCAACTAACAATCAATACTCTTCAGGAACACGGATTTGCCATGAATTTCAAGAAGAGTCACACAACACCTTCAACTCGCCTCCTTCACCTAGGAGCAATTATAGACTCACATCTTTGCAAGGTTTACCTCTCACAGGAGCGCAAGAACTGTATCAGGTCACTTGCCCACAGAATAAGGAGAAAGAAGGTGGTTCCACTGGTCCAGCTGTCTCAGCTGTTGGGAAAGATGGTTTCCTGTCTGGGGATCGTTCTGTGGGCCAGACTACATTCCAGAGCCCTACAGTGGATCCTTCTTTCCTTCCAGAAGCGGAACATAAATGCTTCCACAAGGAAGGTGAGAGTTCCACATCACACACTATTGTCTCTTCTGTGGTGGACGTTGTCAGCAATGAACAAGGGATCCCTATTCAAGGAGCCTCCCAGGCTCACCTTGACTATGGATGCCAGCCTGTTTGGCTGGGGCGCCCACCTACAGACTCACATGGCACAGGGTCAATGGTCCCAGTCAGATTTATCGCACAACATCAATTGGCTGGAACTCAGAGCAATCCATCTGGCACTCCGTCAATTTTCTGCCCTTGTGGCGGGAAAACATGTTCTGGTTCTGATGGACAACATAGCAGCCAAGGCCCATGTCAACAGACAAGGAGGGACTCTGTCGTGGGCTCTCATGTTAGAGGCCATGGACCTGGAACTGTGGGCAGAGTCCAACCTGGAATCTTATCAGTGCAGAGCACATATCTGGGGAAGCAAATCGTCAAGCCGACTCACTGAGCAGGGTCACGGTCGACCACTTGGAATGGTGCCTGGACCCAGCCCTGTTCAGGGAGATCTCGGTCAGATTTGGACATCCACAAGTGGATCTGTTAGCCTCCCCGACAAACTCCAAACTACCCAGGTACTTCACAAGGTTTCCCTCACTGGGGGCGGAGGGAACGAATGCTCTCCACAGCAAGTGGCCCAAGGGGTTCCTTTATGCATTCCCTCCTCTCCCCCTGATACCAGCGACCATCCGCAAGCTTCTTCAAGAATAGGTGGAGGTTATCTTAGTTATTCCACACTGGCCAAGGCGACCGTGGTTTGCCGACCTAGTGGATTTTTCTCTCTCCCCGCCGTGGAAGATTCCGCCGGACCGCGTCTCTCTCAGTCAAGGGAGACTTCAACACCCAGACTCCCAGTGGCTTCAACTAGCCGCTTGGCACTTCAGCGGGAGAGTTTAACCAAGCAGTCCTATTCGTCTGGGGTGATCTTCATGATCCAAGCCGCAAGGCGGCCCTCGACGAATAGAATCTATGATGCCACGTGGAAGAATTTCTGCACGTGGTGTACTACACATAATCTTAGACCGTTGGCGGTCACTATTCCTGACATTTTAGACTACCTTTTGGAGGGCCTGAAGAAGGGTCTATCACATAGTACCATCCGTAGACAGATTGCGGCCTTGTCAACAGTTCTCATGTGCAACAATCTAGTCCTATTATCACAGCACCCGGCGGTTGCCGCCTTTCTAAAACGCTAAGGTTAACGCTAAGCCTCCTGCAGTGCATCGTTATCTTTCATGGGACTTACCAAGGGTGTTAAAGGCCCTCATGACCTCACCGTTCGAGCCCATCCGGTCTTGCTCTCTTCCTTTCGCTGAAGGTTGCCTTTCTGGAAGCCATCACATCGGAAAGGTGCATTTTGGAATTGGCCCGCTCTCGGTTAGAAGTGCCCTGTGTATGTTTCTGGATGACAGAGTGGTCCTTAGATTGGACCCTTCTTTCATTCCGAAAGTCAATATCTGGTTCCATAGGTGTCAGGACTTGATTCTTCCAGACTTTTGTCCTAACCCATCACATCATTTGGAGAGACTGTGGCATAAGTTAGATGTGTGCAGGGCTCTGCACCACTATGTTAAGCATACCGCAGCTTTTCGCAAGTCGGAGGCCCTGTTTGTGTCCTTCCAGCCCTCTTCCTTAGGTAAGAAGGTATCGTCTTCAACCATTGGAAGATGGATCAGGGCTTGCATCGCTCACGCCTATTGATCCCAGTCTCTCCCAGTGCCTACGAACATCACTGCTCATTCTACGTGTAGCGCGGCCACATAGCGGCCTAGTCTACCCAGGCTTCTGTTGAGGAGATCTGTAGGGCAGCGATCTGGTCATCTCCCTCTTCATTTATAAGGCATTACAAACTTGATAAGTTTTCTGCGGTGGAAGCCTCATTTGGTAGGAGGGTTTTGCAGCAGGTAGTTTCCTCACAAGGGACACATGCCTAGACTTTCCCTCCCCGTAGGAACATGGGTGGCTTTGGTATGTCCCACCGGTGGATGCTACATTCATCATGCTGGAGAAGGGGCATTGTCTTACCTGAACGCCTTTTCTCAGCATGATGCTGTAGCATCTACACCCGCCCTTAACAGGCAGTCTAGGCAGGTGTAGTTACAGGAGGAGCCATTGCATCAGACTTCGTCATGGATGCTTCGCCTTGTCAAAACTGGGGAAGGCACTGCCCCAGGGAGATGTGGCTAAAGTTCTGACATAGTCTCATCTGAACAGGAAGGCTGAGATTACCCACCAGTGGATGCTACATCATCATGCTGAGAAAAGGTGTTCAGATAAGACAACACCCCTTTTGAGCAGCAGTTTGTTCGTGCTTCTGGCGCCCTGTGGCGTTTACATTGTTAATCCAGCCACATCCTCTTGACATTGCCTCTGGCAATATTTTTGGCGCCTTGGAAGTTTAAATATTTCCTCAATTGAAATTGTTGTTCTGCAATTACAACTCCAAAGGATTGCTGGCCTTCCAAAACACACTGTGATTCACAGTAGCCTTATCAGGAGCTCACACTGGTTTTACCAGTTTCAACAGTCATCAAATCAGGCCGGTTCACAGTACCCTTACCAGGAGCTCATACTGGTTTTACCAGTTTTTCAACAGTCATCAAATCAGGCCTCTGCTCCTATTCTCATTGAATCCATTCTCAGTCCTGTACTGAAGGATCTCCATCGTAATGGCAGAAGATAAACAGCCCCAGATTGTCCTGTCTCCTACCAGCTCCCCAAGTAAAAAGAAACATAAATCCTCCAAATTGGAGGCAGCAGGGAAGCTGAGAGCAAGGGCCAAACCATTGGCTAGCAAGGCTCCATCCAAAGCGGCTGAAAAGGAAGCCATCAGGAGACATTTGGCCCTAGAGAAGCAATTCTCAAAGGCCCAGAGGGAGACTTCGAGGGAGATTCCCCCAGCTTCCACTACCACATCTAAGGCACCCTGTTTGGGCCACAACTAACCACGACAGTTCAGGTCCACAGACCATTTTCCCCGGACATCAAG
This sequence comes from Crotalus tigris, assembly GCF_016545835.1. Classification (NCBI taxonomy): domain Eukaryota; kingdom Metazoa; phylum Chordata; class Lepidosauria; order Squamata; family Viperidae; genus Crotalus; species Crotalus tigris. The sequence continues at coordinate 1,617,479 of NW_024096524.1, read as the reverse complement.
GCCCAGCAGAGGCCCATCAGTCCTATGGTTCCAGATCCAAGTGTCAACAGGGTGGTCCCACCACCCAGTACTTAACCAGGACCCTCTGCTACATTCACACCCACTGCCGCTGGTCTCCATCCCGAGGTTCCTCAAACAGTTTGGCCAGAGCAGCTTCAATCAATGCTCACTCAGGTCTTGGCACAGAGCATTGCTTCCTTACAGAGACCCAAGCCTTCATCCTCCACTCGTCCCACTCTGAGCCTCTGGAATATGCCTGCTTCATTGCTTCTGAGTATTCATCTCATGACAGAGAGTCATATTTGGATCTTGAGGAAACATGGGATCCGCCGTTGTCTGAGGATGAGAAAACACATCAGGAACCCTCTCCCTTTGTGGGATTATTTGATCCCACTTATTCAGATCCATTCTATCTAAGGCCTCCGCAGCATCTAAGATTGTGCCCGAGCAAGAACCACAACCCACCCCTTCCACCAGTCATACACCAAATCCACTGTTTTCTGAGCTGACCGTGACCCCAAAACATACCCTGTCCCCTGTTTTTCATTAATACTGTAAAGAAACAACGAGCTAGTCTTAGTGCCCCCCTGCTCCAGGGGCCACCGATAAAAAACTCTTCAATGTGGCTATGTCACTGTCAGATCTACTAGAGGTCCCGGAGGTAGACACATCCTTAACTCCTATTTTTTCCCCCTCCACTATACCAGATGATGTGGCAGAGGCAGGAGGAACGAAAATCGGAGTTTACCTTGCGCAGGTCACATCAGGCATCTGGATGGGCAGTGAAGGCTTCCGCTTCAGCATCCTTTTTTTCCAGGTCTTCTATCATTTGGGTTTGAGAGCTTCAGGCCATGATTCCCCAAGAACAGGTACGGGCCCACCAAACCTTGGGTAAGTTGCTTGCAACAGCGGAATACATGGCGGATGCCACACTTCATGCAACCAGATTTTCGGCCAGGACAATTGCCGCAAACGTATCAACTTGCAGGCTGCTCTGGCTGAACCAATGGCGGGCAGACTTAAAGTCCAAATGGCATCTGGCCACTGCATCTTACACTGGGGGGGTCACCTGTTTGGGGAAGCTCTCGATCCGTACTTGATGGAAAACCGGGACAAGAAGAAGGTGTTAGTACACCAGGTCAGGTGGGCAGACAGGAAAGCTAGCCTGTATTATCGAAAACAGATTTTTCGCAACACTTTGGGCACGGAGTGGTTTCAACCACCCTGCTCTTTCCCCCCCAGAGTCGAGCGTCAATCGGACAGGTTTGGACCCAAATCCAGACAGCAAGTTCAGTCAAAATGGCCCTTTCGAAGTGCGGGGGGCTGTCCCTTTAGGAGGAATAAATGACTCCATGGAGGGACCCCCCCATAGGTGGCAGGCTTTCCCTCTTTATTCACAGCTGGGAAGCCACCACTACAGACGTTTGGGTTCTATCCACCATAGAAAACGGTCTGTCATTGAAGTTCCTGTCCAGACCACTGGACCGGTTCATCCAGTGCCCAACTTCCTTAAACCCAACCAAGAGGAACCTCATGAACGAGGCTATAAATCATCTCTTGGAGATAAAGGCCGTGGAACCAGTCCCAGCCGAACAGATAGGAAAAGGTTTTTACTCCATCCTTTTTGTAGTGCCGAAGGCCTCGGGAGGATGGAAAGCCATTCTCAATCTCAAAAGACTAAGTACTTACCTACTGTACAAAAAATTCAAGATGCAGACTCTACAATCCATCCTGGCCAGCATCAGGAGGCACGACTTCCTGACATCTATCGACCTCATGGAAGCATGCCTACATGTCCCAATCCTTCTCAAACATTGCAGATTTCTCAGAATCTGTTACAAATCCTGTCATTATCAATACGGAGCTCTGCCATTTGGCCTGTCATCTTGTCCGAGGGTGTTCACAAAGATCTTGATGGTTCTAGTCACCCACCTGAGGCTGGTTCCAATATGGATCCAGTGCTACCTGGATGACATTCTCATACAGTCTATGTCAGTTCAGACAGCAAGGGTGGATGTAGCCCTCACCATCAAGGTACTTCAGAACCAGGATTCTCTGTGAACTTCCTAAAGAGCCAGTTAATTCCCTCCACTTGTCTTCATTTGGGGGCAGTCATAGATACGGATTAGTGCATAGTCTACTTGTCACCGGACCACCAGGTCAGTATCTGGACACTGGTACGTCAGGTCCAACACAACCATGTGGTTCCCTGATTACCGTCTCCCAACTATTAGGGAAAATGATCTCGTGCATCTCCATAGTGCCTTGGACCAGGCTGCACTCCAGGGCCCTACAGTGGTTCCTCCTCCCCTTTCAAAAGCAGAAACTCACATCTGGAGGTGCAGATTTCAAGGAACCGGCACGACTCAATCTCACCATCGATGCCAGCCTGTTTGGCTGGAGAGCTCGTCTCCAATCCCAGTTGGCTCAGGGACGGTGGTCCCGACAAGACCTGAAACACAACATAAACTGGTTGGAGCTCAGAGCCATACATCTAGCATTGCAGCACTTCAGACACAAGGTGAGGGGGCAGCACGTTCTGGTCCTCACGGACAACACAGCGGCAAAAGCCCACGTGAACCGGCAAGGAGGCACCTGGTCCTGGTCACTTATGACAGAGGCCAGGCTACTGTGCTCCTAGGCAGAGACCAACCTCTCCTCCATCAAGGTGGCTCACATTTCGGGAGAGACAAACAGGCAGGTGGATGCCTTGAGCAGAGCAACGATAGACCACTCCAAGTGGCGTCTGCTCCCAGCTCTATTCGCAGAGATAGCGGAGAGGTTCGGCCACCCAGCTCTGGATCTGTTCGCGTCTCTGGAGAATTCACAACTCCCGCAGTTTTTCTCTCGTTTCCCATCTTCGGGGGCGGAAGGAGTGGACGCACTTCGCAGTCCGTGGCCCGGGGATCTACTGTACGCTTTCCCCCCTCTTCCTCTACTGCCAGCGGTCATACGCAAAATATTGCAGGAGAGGATAGAGGTCATCCTCATTGCTCCACACTGGCCAAGGCGTCTGTGGTTTGCTGACCTCATGAGCTTTTCCATGTCGTCCCCGTGAAGGATCCCTCCGGATCGCATTGTGCTCAGCCAGGGAGCTCTTCAACACCCGGACCCTCAATGGCTCCAGTTAATTGCCTGGCACTTGAGCGGCAATGCCTGACTCAGGAGTCTTACCCATCGAGGGTGATCAACATGATTCAGGCTTCGAGATGCCCGTCTACCAACAGAATTTATGACTCCACTTGGAGGAACTTTTCCACCTGGTGTACCAGGAATAAAATTGATATGTCATCTGTCACTGTCCCTAGAATTTTGGAATATTTGCTGGAGGGGCTTGACAAAGGTCTGTCGCCAGATACCATCAAAAGACAAGTAGCAGCTCTGGCGACGGTGCTGGCATGCGACGATTCTTCCTCTCTAGCACATCACCCGATGATTCGCTCCTTCATTAAGGAGGCGACCAACACAAAACCACCCATGATCCATAGATACCCCTCGTGGGATCTTTCATGTGTATTACAAGCTCTTACCATGCCGCCGTTCGAGCCACTTAAGTCTTATGATTTGAGTCTTTTGTCAATAAAAGTAGCTTTTCTGGTGGCAGTAACATCAGCCAGACGCATTTCCGAACTGGCAGCACTCTCTGTCAGGAAGGATCTATGCATTTTTCGTAAGGATTGTGTGATCCTTAGACCAGACCCAATGTTCATTCCTAAGGTAAACTCATTATTCCATAGATCACAAGAACTCATACTACCGAGTTTTTGTCCTCGTCCGTCTCACAACCTGGAGCGCCGCTGGTACACCCTGCATTTGCACAGAGCGTTAAGACAGTACATCAAGCGGACCTCTACCTTCCGCAGATTGGAGGCACTTTTCATTTCCTTCCAACCTTTTTCCATGGGACAGAAGGTCTCATCGACCACCATTGGCAGGTGGATCAAGGCCTGTATAGCCAAGGCTTACCAATCCCAGTCCTTGTCCATTCCTCACTGTATCACTGCTTATTCCACCCACAGTGGGGCAACCTCAGCGGCTTGGGCGACTCAAGCGCCCATTGGCGAGATTTGCAGGGTAGCGACTTTGTTGTCTCCCCGTTTATCAGGCATTACAAAATTGATAAATTTGCCTCTGCTGGTGCCTCCTTTGGCCGGAGGGTGCTACAACATGTGGTATCGTCCGGAGGGACACATGCCCTGGCTGTTTCCCCCCATAGGGACAGTGTAGGCTTTGGTATGTCCCAATCCGTGGATTATCCATCCGCATGCTGGAGAAGGGACGTTGTCTTACCTGAACGCCTTTTCTCAGCATGATGAATGGATAATCCACTTCTGCCCCTTTGGTGACTGTCAGGTCCTGTATCAGGGATAGGGGAACCAACGCGTCAGATTTTGTCTGCTTCTTCGCCTTCGTCAGAACTGGGGCAGCACGGCCCAACAGGACGCATGGCTAACTCTCAGACTTAGTCTATTGGGTAGAAGGGACTTCAGGAAACTCAATCCGTGGATTATCCATCATCATGCTGAGAAAAGGCTTTCAGGTAAGACAACGCCCCTTCTCTTGATTTCCTTTTGACTTGGTGGTGTTAACCTAATTCACAAGGAGATAAGGTCTGTTAGATCAGCCTCTAGATTCCAGACTAAGTTTGAGATTTTCCTTGAGGATCTGGTGGGTGGATTTCCTGCAACCTTGCTGTAATGGGTGGGAGGCCGTATCTTTGGCTGTTGAACTCCTGTAAGATTTTGTTTTGTTCTGCATGATTTTTTCAGGATGCATGTCATCTGTTTCTTTTATTTTATTGTTATGGCTTTTTACATATTCAAAGCATCCAGAATTGGTTGAATGTTTTGGATCTATGTCTATAAATCAATATTGCAGGCTTTGTAGAAAAAAAATCAGTATCTTTTCGAATTGATGTATCTGGAAAACCAAGGACATTGAAGTATCAGATTCTAAGTGCAGACTGTAGGCACAATGATTTTTAAAATTCTGCACATAAAACTATTCTAAGGAATAGAGAAGGAATTAGTCAGTGTTACTTAAATATTGATGGAATAATTTATTTTTATGGAATATGTCATTGTTAACAAATGATACTCAAGGTGACTAAAGAAACAGTAACATCTACAAGATAATTAAATTCACAGTTAAAAGCTCAAATGATTGTACATTAAAAATAAGTCCATAAAACATTGGCTTCAGTCATTTCCTCAACTTCAGGATCCCAAATTTTCTCACACTTCAAAGATCTGCTTTACTGAAAATGACTTTTATTAATAAATGTTTGATAATAGGGAACTCAGCTAGCCTTCTATACCAAGACTTCCCACAGCTTGGAAATATCTAAGGAGGCCATTTTGTACTTCAGCCTTGCAGATAAATTTAGGAAAGTTAATACACCAGTTAAGTGAAGTGCCTCTCTTTGTGGTGGTTGTTGATGGTTTAATTTCTGCCACCTGTATAGAAGCTTTTTCTGCCTAGATACCTGGAAAAAAATGTATTGCTTAAAATTCCAAAAATATTCCAATCTAGAAACTTTCAGGAGTGATGTGGGAGCGATGTAATGGTAAGTAATTGTGATGCAGTACAATTTAAAATAAGCTGCAGCTTCTTTAGTTACAAATTGACAACCTAGGTAACTCCCTTTTTCCAGTAACAGAGAAGCAAGACAAATGGCAAGATGCCTTGTTGATATTTGGATGTTACAACTGCTGTTATCTTGGGCTTATGAGAACAACTCTTTTAGCACTGAATACTTGAGCAGAGAATAAAAAAGAAAGGAAGATAATGAAAACAAAGCATTTTATCACTGGTTAATATTATGCTACTTTTTACACACTGTAAATCTGTTCAATAAATGAGCTGGTTTTTCTCCATTAATTAGCAGTAGGCAGAGAATCTTGAAAAAAAAATATAAAGCTCGAAATACATTCATATTCCTTTAAGAATTTGTGTCTTTTTACAAGTTCAGATAGTTTCGGTTACCTTTTGTTTAACATGCTTCTCTGTTTTTATGAATCTTAAATTCTTGTCAGTCTGGAATATGCTTTTTTTAAAAAAAATATAATTCCTGAACATTTTGTTACCAAACTAGGTAACATCATTAGCAGGATTTTCTTGTCCTATTCTCTTAAGCTCATAAGTGTCTTGTGTGCCAGTGTGGTCAGTTGTATGGACCTATATTTGAATTCTGAGCAGCTGATTGGTTCTCTTGTTGATTGGCACTTCAAATGGTCAAATTTCAAACCAATCAGCTGCTTGGAATTCAAATATAGCTCCAGACAACTGACCACACTGACACACGAAATGCTTATGAGCTAAAGGGAATAGGACAAGGAAATCCTGCTGATGATGTTACCTAGTTTGGTAACGAAAAGTTCAGGAATTATATTAAAATAAGCTTGGAGAAAAATCACAACCAAAATCTAAAACCCAAGCTATAAATATTGCCTATTATTTCAAATGCATTATTATTATTATTATTATTTTTTGTTAGCAGGACTCCCTCCAATAACCTTTTTAAATAGTATCCTGGTCATGCAAACAGTATGAGATGTGGATTATGTGTCCTTTTGAGGAAAATGATAGTGGTAATGATAATAACTGTTTATAGCTCATTTTTTCTCTAGAACGTTAATTTGGCTTATGTAGGGATTTCCCTTCCCAGTGAGCTAAGTGGGACTGAAAAGATCCAACTGCATCGAGTGATTTTTCATGGCTAATGGTGGACTTGAACCTAAGTTTTTACAGTTCTTGTGTAACATCTGATACTAATACACATTAACCCTCAGTTTTTGAATTGTTCAGTGATTGAAATTATCAATTACATTATTTTCTAGGTGTGAATTTTGAGAACTGTATTTCAGATGATCTCTTTCTAACTTAGATGGGCTCTTCTAGAGTATGAGTTTGGCACTTACAGTTCAGGTTCATTCAGCATTTCCATTTTGCCTCCCAACCAATTTGAAATGGTGTAGTGACTTGTCTGATTTATCTATTCAGATTTATCAGATTTATATGATAACAATACTCAATTTAGCTTCTCCTTTATATCACAGTCATGATGTTCATAATCTTTTTATAGAAAACATGTCTGGTGCCAATTCAGCAATCTTTAGATTCTGAGTTTATTTGCTCAGACATGACTATGATAGTTTTATGGCAGAACTATTATATAGAAGCAGTTATAGTTTTATTGTAACTTTGTTATTGACTGGTTTTACCTTAGGGGTTTTATTGTGAAGATTGTCAAGGAATAATGAACAGATAAACAATTCCATAAAAACTTTTGAGACTGCTTTGTTAACTGTTATTACTGGACATTTGATACTGTTGTGTCCTTTGACCTCTTGGGATTTCAATAAATGCACAGTAGAAAGATTTTTTAAGTGATGCCATTTATGTTTAATTGCCATTCCTGTCAAATTGGCAGCTGCTAAGAAAAGACACAGTTGATTTAAAGAGTTGCAGGCAGGTGCACCCATACTGTCCCAAAAACTTTTTGGAATTGAATTTAAAACATTTCATATGCTGGTCAGTGACTTGAAATATGTATTAATTGTATTTTCATTTAACATGACAAATTAAACACCATCAAAACCAGCGCATAAGAATTCTTAGCGTTGCACCTAATGTAGGACATAATGGGGCTTTCCAGATGATGTTAGACCATTACTTGGATTATAACTGTTTTTTCTCTAATTGGTCAAGCTAGAGGACTTGACATGCCACATTCCTGATTTAGTTCATCATTTTGTTTTCAGCAACAACCAGTCAGAAATTCCTGAAAACTCAAAAACAGATCTTGAATCCTTGTTACATAATTTCTGAAGTTTAGATGTTTGCTGCTTCTTAATGGATGTGGCTAGCTAAGCAAAACACAACTTGTACAATTTGCACCTGAGCAAAATAAATAAATAAATCATGAAGTGGGTTTACTGAATATCAAGCTGTTATTTTCTTGTTTTGTAGCACAAAAACAAAATACTGTATGAACAATAGATTAATATCGCCATGGCAAATAGGAAATAGAAAATCCAAAATCTGCGAGCAAAATATTTCCCTTTAATTTCTAAGTTGCACATAAAATGTTAACATAGAACAGCTCTTAATGCTCTTCTACCAGCTAAATCCTCTTCTATAAAGGATTTGTAGCTATTGGCCAAAGGTCTCAGTTTAATCTTAAATCTCAATATTTTACTATTCCCATGGAAGCTTTCAATGGCATCTTTCTACTAACTTGTATGTTCTAATTAAGTTTAAAAATACTGGCAATGTGCCATCTCAAGATACCTCCATAATAACTTGTTACGTTGGGTAGATACTATTTTTTATCAATTTCCACAGTAGAATTATTGTAAAAATTACAAATAAGGAAGGTGTGTTTTGCTGAAATAATTATATTGGCAAAATATAATAGGAGCCCTACCTCCTACAGTGTTCACCTATTAACTGAAATGTTGTTCAGATGAAAAAAGGGGATTGAATCACATATTTGTACATACAAGCCATATTTTGCATGATCAAAGTTCAGATTGATTTATTCCCAAAGAAAATCATTCTTCATGTACTTGATGAATATATTTTATTATGCATATTCAGAATCAAATTAGATGAACCAAAGAAACCTCTCATCTAATTTAAATGCTGGTGGAGATGGGCTTGGGATAATTGTAACTAATTATGTTTACTTATTAAAACCACAGTCTTGAGACTATTTATAAGCTTATTAAATCTCACTGATTTCAGAGTTCAGTCTAAATAGTGACTTTACTGTTTTTAACCTGCATTCCTGATGATTAAAAGGAGCATTATTTATTTATTTAAAATCAAATAGCACATATGTGTTTGTGTGTGTTTACAGCTTTGTAAGTGAGAAACATACATAGATCTGAGGGATTTGAAGTGCTTTCTGTTGCATAAAATAGCCCTTGTTTTTTGCTATACTTTGAAAATGTAGCATTGCTTACTGAATGTGATTCCAAGTCATTTATAAAAATAAATGCAAGTAATTGTGTACTTTTTTTCCAACCATATTGGGGCGCTGTTAATATGTATACAGTACTTCATTAATTAAGGAACCGAAACCATGTTTTCCATTACATGATTCTGCTTTCCAAAATAAAATTCTTTTGGACAAGAACCTACTCAGAAAACTAGTTTGTAATCTGAATATTTGAAGGAAGACAATTATTTCCATATAAGAACATATGTAGGGTCAAATCAGAGGTTTACTGGTCCAGAAGATTGTTCCCTGATTGGTCAGCCAGATACTTTTGAAAAGTCCATAAACAGTATCCGACTCTTACAATTGTATTAACCAACAACTGTGATTCACAGAGAAAATGCCTCTTGAAGCTTTCGTGCACATGTTTGGAATTCAGTGGGAGGCTATCAGAAGTAATAAAAAGAATCCCATTCTTTTATTTCTCAGAAGCAAATTGCAATCCCATGCTCCATGAGTGGATGCAATATGTGAATACACACACTATGTTGCCTCCTTTTAAATCACTGAAAATAAAAAGCCACTGGGTGCCATAGATAACCCCTCTTTTTTCCCAGGGAAAAATACAAACATTAACTCCTCTCCAGGGGTCCTTAAATAGGGCTTGTTTTTCCCTTGATAATCAGTATGTGATAAATCTGGTTAGAAGAAGTGGTTGACAATGGCATATTTGGCTGTATGGTATGTCACTCCATCCCAACTGCTGATTGTAACAGGGAATCAGAATTGCATGAATCTTCCACATTTAATGCTAATCAGGAAAAAAACAAACTATGTACTGCTATCCCAACTGCTGTTGAACATAGGCCTTCCCAACTATTCTGTCTGTTGTTGAGTTTTTTTGTAGAACTTTGGTGAATAAGGAAAATGCATCAAATGGCCAGCCATTTGTGTTAATACGGTGAAACTTTAATTTACCAGACCAGGTGGAAAGTGAAATAACCATTATTCATTACTATCTGTGAAATCAGAGAATGCATTGTTTCTGTTTGTCCTACCAGATATATCTCAGAGGGGTTCTGTCTATTAAATAGAGTCATGTTGTTGGGTGCAGGAGTCATGCTTTTCTCCAGTACAGGAGATGGATAATCCACGGATGGGTTTTCTCTGTCTGCCTGCTCTTGAGACCAAGTAGCCAAAGCTTGACTGTGGAGTCCATTCTTAACTTGGTCTCTGCTCGAAGAAGACTCGTTTTGGCGTGGCTCTCAGCTTATCAGGTTAGACAAGAAATCCATTGATTGATTATCCCTCGATAATTGGCTTCCCCTTCCAAAAAAATTGCCACCTATAGGAATTTAACCACAAAATTTTCTGGGGATCAGTCCTGATCTCAAACCTAAAATTAAAAAGGGGATTGGTGGGGAGGGAAATTTCCCCACAGATATCAGCCAGCCCCAGGGCTCTGGGGGGTGAAAAGGGGGGGAAGAAGGCATCAGCAGAGACTACTTGCTGAACCTTTTCCCCAACCACTAAGTTTTCCTTGGGATCATCCCTGATCCTATATTAAAATTGAAAAAGGGGGTGTGGGGGGGGAAACTCCCCACGGATCCCAGTCAGCCCCAGGGCTCTGGAGGTGGAAAAGGGGGGGGGAAAGGCATCAGCAGAGACCACTTGCTGAGCTTTTCTCCCCAACCTTCCAAGGGATTTTTTCCTCAAATTGGGGGAAAAAATAACAATCTCCAGGTCCGGATTCAAACTTGAATTCGGATCATCGGAGATTCCCTAGCAGCCCAGGGCAACCGCGGGCGCCATTTTAGTTGCCGTTTTCAGACAACAAAGGCAATCCCTGACTGGGATTCCCTTAAAACGTCACCAGCGCGCCAAATTTAAATCCCCGGGCACAAGCAGCTTCTGGGAGGCTGCGGAGCTTATTTTCAGAGGGAAACGAAGCACAGGAAGGGAGTAAGCCCCAACCAAGAAACGGAGGCTAGAGAACCCTCCTGGGATCCGCAAAGCCCTTTTTCAGGGAGAAACGAGCTGTGGCTGCCATCTCTTGCCAGAGAAAGGCAAACCGAGCTTAAGGAAGCTCTACATCATATCTGGAATCACTGATAGAGGCGGAATAGGAGCACACAACCAGCGCTCCACCCCCGATACACACATATAATAATAGGACAAAATATAATAATAATAAAAATAGATACATAAATTTTAAAAATAATAATAATAATAATTAAAAAAAAAATTTTTTTTTAAAGCTAAAAATTAAGCGACTGCAGGGCCAACAGGCCTAAAGACAGAACACACAATATTATCATCATCACCATTATTGTTGTTGTTGTTATTATTATTATTATTTTATTATTATTGTTGTTCCTATTATTAGTATAATAGTAATAGTATTAATAAGAATAAATTCCGCTCTAGGTGACCGCCATTTGATACCTGCTGTGTATTAAGTCAGGCCTACAGACCCTTTTGAGGTCGCCACTGATATTTTTTGCCTCCCTTTTCCTTTTTCTACTGGTGCACGTTGCCTGGTCACCTAAGGCCTCCGGGCGGAACCCAAAGAGTGGTTCCAAACGTGCCTTCGGTACCTCCCTCAGCTACCGTGACCTTAGCCCAGAGAGAATATTTTTGTTGTGGTCGGGTGATCAGGGGAACAGTCCTGGTACTTGTTCCAATTTCGCTCCCGCCAATACTTGCCTGCCTGAGCGTCTTCTCAGTTTTTCTGGGACTGCTCAAGCGGAATGGAGGGACCCTCGTTGCCTCAATCCATGAGCACGACCCCTCCACCTCCCAATTACGGCTGCAACACACCTTCTGACCAGAAGGCGGCAGGCAAGTGCAAAGCGAAGACAAAACACTCGCTCAAGAGGCCCTCCAAGTTGGCGGAAAAGCAAGCCAGCCGTAGGCACCAGGCCCTGGAGAAGGAGTTCTCCAGAGCGCAGAGGCAGGCCCAATTGGAATTGGTTCCAATAGCGGCCACCGAGATGGAATTACCATTGGGTCCATCCACATCAACCCAGAGCGCGTGGTCCATTCCAGGAACACCGCAACCACTGGATCCGCCATCTACATCAGCCCAACAAACAACCACGGCGGCAGGCACAACCACTGAGTCCAACTCTCCACCTGCGGTCACCACACCCAAAGGTAATGACATAGGGGACATCTGGGCAGATGGACGGCTAGAGGCCCTATTAACCAAAGTGGTGGACCGAGCCCTAGCACAGCACTCCGCCCACCACGACCAGGGGCCCTCCATCTCAGCCATGCCACACTCGGAACTCCCCTCAGAGTCCTCAGGCATTCAGGAACCCGTCTCCCCAGCCCAGTCCTCCATGAGTGGTTATTCTTCACCACAAGAGGAGGATCAACCTGGGATCTCTATGTCAGAGGATGAGGAACTTCCCCCTGAGCCCCCCTCAGGGGGATTATTTAATCCCAACCGCTTCCTCACGATACTACGCAAGGCCACAGCCATTGCGGACATGGGGACGGATCAGTTTTCTCAGCCGCAAGCGACACCGGCCACCACATCCAGACCCGTATTCGTAGAAAAGGTGACAACGCAACACCATATACCTTGCCCCGCCATTTTCCTGAAAGGGATCAAGAAGCCGCTTCCTTCCCATCAGTGAGTGGTACGGACAAAAAATTATACAGCACTGCCACAGACCTCAATGAGGCCTTAGAAATTCCTAAAGTAGACGAAGCCTGGACCCCCTTGGTCTCCCAGACAGCCATGCTGGGGACCTAGTGGAGGCCCTTAAGGCAGATGACAAAAAGTGGGAACAAGCCTTTCGCAAAACCCACCAGATAGCGGCATGGGCCATCAAAGCAGCCACCTCGGCCTCCTTTTTTGTCCGGGCCACCCTCATCTGGTTGCAACAACTACAAACCATAGTTCCTATGGAGGACATACGAACACACCAGGACCTGGCTAAGATGGTAGCAGCCACGGAATACGCTGCAGACGCAACGTTCCAATCGGCCATTTTTTCATCCAGATCCATAGCATCCAACATAATTGCCAGGAGAATGCTATGGCTAAAACACTGGCAAGCTGACACCAAGGCTAAGTGGCGGCTAGCGACCGCCCCTTACTCAAGCAACGGTCTGTTTGGGGAGGCCTTGGACCCCTATCTTGTAGAGAACAAAGACAAGCGGAAGGTCATGGCACACTTGAACAAAAGGTCAGACAACCGTACCACACCTTACTTTCGTAGGCAGTCCTTTCGCCAACCGACAACCACGCCTATCAGTCAGGCACCCAAGCCATTCACTCCCAGGCAGAACAAACCATACGGCCGCCCCTACGACAGACCGGGGTTTCAGCCCAGACAACAAAACCAGTTGAGACGACCTTTCGTGGAACGGGTCGTCCGTACCGGAAGACAAAATGACTCCTACATAGACCTACCCATTGGAGGACGACTAGCTCACTTCTTCCACCAGTGGGAGCAGACCTCCACGGACAACTGGGTACTACAAACCATCCAGTCCGGGCTGTCCCTGGAGTTCCTGGTCACACCCCCAGACCGACTCATCAACTGCTCGGTCTCCAGGAACCCCACCAACCGCAAACTCATGCAGGAGGCCATCCAACACCTGTTGGACATTCAAGCCATAGAACCGGTCCCAGCGGAATACAGAGGCAGAGGATTTTACTCCATCCTCTTCGTGGTTCCAAAGACTTCAGGAGGATGGAGGGCACTCCTGGACCTAAAAAACCTCAACCGCTACATCACATACAAAAAATTCAAGATGCAATCCCTTCAGTCCATCCTGGGAAGCATCAGAGAAGGAGACTTCCTGGCATCGATAGACCTCACGGAAGCCTACCTTCACAACGCCCCTTCTATGCAGCACCTGCCTTATAGAGCAGCAGCCTTCTGGAGGGCCCCAGTCTTGTTAGCCTATCATTGCAAGGGTCCAGAGACTTGGCATTTGAGCCAGGAGTATGTAAGTTGTGTTGCTGATGGCTTCTTAATAAAGATATATTTGTTTGCCTTGGGTGTCACATAAGTGTAACCAGTAAATAAAATCAGTGTTTGATTTTTATGTCATTTGTGTGATTATATCATTATTCATGGATGCAAACATAATCTTTCTGTCAGTTTGTATCATCTGAATGATGACATAATAGTGCAAATGATATAAATTGCTGCATAAATTTAGTAGGCTGCTTGTAGAATCCAACTGATGGACTGAAGTTGGATAATTTTGAGATTTCAGAATAATTCCTTAGTATATTCATAAACCATTTGTCTATATTTCTGTGAACAAAACCTATCTACCTGCATAGGTAGTTGGATAAGTGTTTCTATGCATTTTGCCCTTATCAAAGTAAGCGGGTGGGAAATGATGAAACATATATCATGAAATTGCATGCAAGTATGGAGGGGGTGGAGTATGCATTGTGATCTTGTGACAAACATTTCATAATTCTGATAAAATTTTCAGGTTCTACAGACACTTCTAGGTATTAAAAAATTCAACTGGGATTTTTTTTTCTACAAGGGTACGTGGGCCTATGCATTTATTCTTTCATTTGATGAGTATTCTAGTAAAAAATTTTTTTTGCTAAATTATACATTCTCCTTAAAGTTTATGATTACAAAAACATTTAATGTATTTTCAGATACCACATTCCTGGAAAATTATAAAAAGGGCCATGAAAATAACTGCTTTGTCTCCAAGCATGTGTTTATAAACTGCTGAAGTATTAGGCCCAGCTACAGTATAAGTTAGTGGAGCCATTCTCTCTGAATGTGTATATCTGTGTGCATGCACTGGGGTGTGTATAATCACAGTGAATGCAGAAACCCTGTGGAATTTCAGAGAGGGTGTTCTCAGAAGGGTGAAACAAAATACTAACGGTGGGGGGAAGTGCAAAGGGCGGAAGCAAAATTGCTGTGTCAGTATATTAATCTTTTAGATTTTTATTAGATTACGTCTGACTTTTTTTTAAAGCAACACTACTTGTGATTCTTAGAGTGATTGCTTGAAACATTTATATGTATATTATGTCAGAGATGGTTTTACAGAATTAAGCTTTGTTAAGTTCTTTCCACAGCCAGTGGAAAGTACAAAAAGTTTGATTACTGATCAAAGATTTCTGGACTAATTGTGTGTTGCTCCATGTGTACTCTTAATATAATCCACTTTTTAATTTTACATTACCATTAGTTATATAGAACTGGGTGCTCGATTGGAAGACCTGAAAGACCAGTTTAGGTATACATCGACATGGAGAAAATCTGGTTGCTAAAACTCAACAATGACTTGATGGGACATAATATGTAGAAGTGCTTCATATGAATTCATATGAAGATCTAGGGCTACAAAAAAGCAAACACACACAATTTTAGACTTCACTAGTATAAATGGAGTTTCCGGATCAGTGAAATACATCTTTTTACTCTGCTTGGCATTTGTCAGACCCCTTTTTGAGTAATTTGTCCCATTCTTGACATAACATATAAAGAAAGATTGAGATAAACTTAACAGGTACAGAGAACGATACGGATGTTCAGAAATAAAGTTTTATGAAGAGAGAAAAAGTAGCTTTTGTCTTGAGATTGTGGACTAAAGGAGGTGATAGTCGTCTTCAAAAACATGAGGAAGACCCTGCCCTGTTCTCAAACAGCCAACACATGGTAAAAGTCCTAAATTACAGGAAGGTTCCACTTAAATATTAGGAAACATTTATTAAACATAAGAGCAGTTAAATAGTAGAACAATGTCTTGTTCATTTTCTATAAATGAATAAAACCTTCATCTGGCTTTATTAGGCTGTTTTGCAATTTTAAATCAGGTGTACAAGTACAACCACGAGTGGCGCAGTGGGGAGGGCTGCTGTTCAGTGATCAAGTACCCCTGTTTTAACCCATTGTTGTTATGATCTTCAGTAGATTTTTAATTCCACCCCTACCCTCCCACCCCAATTTCAACAATCATATCTGGTCCTCAAATTTCTTTACAGTTTTCATTTTTTTTAATCTTCTGAGAAATGTGGGATACCTTTACCATTTTTTATTTGGTTCTTTATTTAAGGATAATGCTAGGTCTGCTGACCCAAGACAATTAAGAGCATGATATTTGTTACTTTCACCAGGCTTCACAGCTATTACTTCCCTTTAATATTTTGGACTTTGGTTTTATTAATATTTTATTGATATCCCATTTAATAATTAGCATTTCCAGCATCAGGTTGATATAACTGATAGGAATGTGTTGTCCTGAAGCTTTTCAACTGAGGTAGCTTTCTGCTGGCTTAGATACAAGAAAGCCACCAAAACATCATTGTGGCTGCTTCCAAAAAACTGTTTCAAGCAGAGCGGTGATGAGGTTACCTTGATACTCTTAGTCAAGGGTGTCAAACTCAATTTCATTGAGGGCTGCATCAGCATTGTGGTTGCCCTCGGGGGGGAAGGTGTATGTGGTCAGGGTGGGTGTAGCCTACTGGGTGGGTGTGGATGGAGTGGGTTTGGCTTACTGGGTGGCCATGGCCAGCTCTACATTGTACGCGTCAAGGGTACCTGTGGGGGCCTGGGCAGGAGTGGGACAGATTTGAGGGTCTCTGGCAGAAGGGGTGGGACGGGGGCAAATGCCAAGGCATTGTCCATTTCTTCCTTCCTCACAAAAGGTGACACCTCCCCAGCATGCAACCGGGGGCGGGGCTGACACGGCAGGGGCTGGTTCCTCGCTGTTTCTAGACAGCCTTGTGGAACTAAGACTGAATGCGTTTCAGCATAGATGGCCACCACAAAATTGTACATTGGCTCCCGGCCAGCCAGGGCCAAGGCAGCGGGGGCCGTTCCTTCACTGTTTCCAGGATGGCTTCGCGGGCCACATGAAACCACTTCGCGGGCTGCATCTGGCCCCCAGGCCTTGTGTTTGACACGTCTGCTCTTAGTTGTTAAGTGGCTAAAGTAAGATTACTTTTTTTGAAAGTAATAAATGGTATCTTTTTCTATTGTATTTACTTCAAGGGGGACCAGTTATGCTTGGAAGAGATCTCATGTTTAAAACGGTTTTATCTTTTGTTACCTCAGAATGGAATTTGGCTAAAGTTGAAAACAACAGCTTCTTTCTGATCTTGACTTTTACTGATGTGAGTAGAAAAATAAAAGTTAATAACATTAATAGGCACATTTGCCTTACTTTAGAATTCCTTTCTGAAAATAAGGAACATGGTAAAACTAGGTTTTTTTTAAAAAAAACATGGAGTTACTGAGAAATAAACTTTCTTACTATATTTATGAGTCATTTATCATAGTGGACAATCTTTCTGGAAAAAGTGTATTGTGTTAGGTATATCATTCATTGTTTATGGTGGCTTTTTTTCATTTTTACTGTGCAAATACTTTTCCTCCATAGGCATTTAGCCAGCAGAGAACAATGGTAGAAATAATAATTAGAACATTTCCGAATGCAACAATTCTTCACTATTTTCTGCAACAGGTTGGGAAAACTAACACAAATCTATTAAGGCAAAAATGCACTCACTGGAAAGAAAGGAAAAATACAAAGGGTTTCAAAAAGTGGATATAAAGCTAGTTAGATTTTGAATATATGTTTTTGGGATAAAAGAAAAATTGTCTTTGGCTTCTTATTAACTAATTATTTATAAATATAATTCAATTAAACAACAATACATGTACTTAGTGCATCTTTATGTGCCATCATTAATCTAGTCAATTTAATCAAGATTCTTCATGACTCATTTTGACAAATTATTTTTTGCAATATCACAAGCTGAAATGATGCTGACCCCTTTTTAAAAATAATATTTAACCCAAAGAAGCCCTTTAATTGCTGTCTCATGAAACTTTTCCAATAGAATATTTTTAGCAGCTTTGCCCAATTTAGAAAACTCCAGATGTGGTTGGTCTGTAACTCTCAGAATTCCTCTTAGTCCACTGCAAGTTCAGAATATGAAATACCGCAGACTTCACCTGTAGTAACATAATCATATGGATAATTTCTGTTTTTGGCACTGTCATCAAAATCAGATATAATCCATGTCATAATGCACAATTTCTTACTAGGTACATAAAAGCAACTCCTATTACAATGGTGGATTTGTTTATTTGTTTTGATGCCTTCATATTACTTTTTGAATCCTAGTGACTGCCTGCAATTTCCTAGGCAAGATTTTCAGAAATGGTTTGCCAATGGCTGCTTCCTAAGATTGAGAGTGTAATTGGCCTCATATCTCCCAGCTGGTTTTGTGCTTAAGGCAGGATTAGAATTCAGTCTTCTGGTTTCTAACCTAGTACCTTTAAATACTACAAAAAAAATGGCTCTCCTATTTATATTAACCTCCATGCAATAAATATCTCAGGCTTATAATCTAGTTATTTCTGTTATTCCACAGTTAGCTGGTTTTGTTAAATATTTTGGGAACTGTCCAGGCAATGGCAGCATTTACTGTATATTTGTGTGTCTGTGTGTGTGTGCCTGTGCCATAAATTTCCTAGATATTCTTTAGTTGATCTGACCTGAATCTTCATTTGTAGTCATAAAAAAGTATGAGTGTCAGGCATGGGAATTACAGATTTGTAATTTCCAGCTGTAGGCTTTCCAACTTGCAGCTGTAGGCTTTGATGATTTTTAAAAAATGATATAGTTTCTTTTAGGAATACGTGAATTATTTTCACTTGGCAGGAACACATTGTGTCCATGGTTTAAGGACTGTACTTCACTTCAGAAGTACAGAAAATGTTATCTTTTTTATTTCTTTTGCAAGTGAAATTGCAAAATCTATCACAGAAATGTGAATATTGTAATTGTACTTTGATTCTGCTTCCACTGTTCAATTAATCCATGTTACTGTTGTTCAGAAATAATAGAGTTTTGGAAATGTTTGGTAGGAGTAATACAGAGTGTGCTAAGCTCAGGGTTATTTTAACTAGATTGTTGACAGCTATATCTGCCTTCATGTAAGTTTGAAAGTGTGAAAAAAAGCAAGCAAAAGGTAAATTCTCCTTTGCATCTTTTATTGAAATGATTTGAATCATAGTTTTTCTCACTGTAACTGTTTAAACAGAAGATACATGGAAAGCAAGCCATATTTCCATTCAGTGATATGCACAAGTTCATTATTTCTTATATAAATAGGAGATTAGTTGCAGCTTTAGAATTAGGTATTAACTACTATTATTTAGATAGTGTAATCCACTGCTATTACAAGGAAATCACTATAACAATTTTGGTGTTTTCTTAAATTATGAAGCCAAACATTACACACATTATGCATAAATTCTTTGGAAAAACTGTAATTCAGTATAAAAACTGCCAAATGTATACATTTGTTGAGATTTGGGCTTGAAGCTTTCCTAGAAAATAAGGCTTCTAATTAATCAAGTATTTAGTTTCATTTTTCTGTGTTAAACTGCCTCAGGCAAGGTTCTTAAAATTGTTTAAGAATGAATGCTAGCGCTGGAATTCTAGATATTAGAATACTAGTTTATTCAACTTGAAGAAGAGAAGAAAGATAAGAAGGAAAATTACCCTCCATTTTACGAAACAATGTATTAGCTCACAGTTCTGCAGACACCTGTGCTGGGTGTGGCAGATACATACTCAGAGAAGCAACTGATATTTTGAAAAGCGACTAGGCAAATAGCAAAGTAAGTTATACAATGGATTTCAAATTTTACAAACATTTTTGCAAATCTGTTAGTGCTATGTTTTCAGCTATTCATTATGTTAGACTTTAGAAACATCAAGGTAACGTTCAAAGATGAATGCACAATGGAAATCTATAAGGCTTGTTTTGAATAAACATCTTGAGGGCTCTGCATAGATGCTCTGAGATTTGTGTTTCTGTGTTTGATAAAAGTCTTTTGTTTTATGTTACGTGAGATTTGCATTTTGAAGGCTGGCCTGCAAATATAATCAAGCTTTTAGAAGATAATAAAGGTCAGGGTTGTAACAGTTGGCCAGAGGAGGGAGAGATGGGAGGGAGGGAGGGAAGGAAGGAGAGAGGAAGGGAGAGTTTGGTGGTGGCAAGGGAGTATTTGAAGGTATAAACTAAGGCAATCAAAGTGGAATGGCTAAGACATAGAGAGAATTTGCACACTTGTAGAATGGGGATTATATACAATTTTCTCCTACCTAAAATTGCATACAAAATGACTTATAATGTTTTCAAGGTTATTATATCTAAAAGCAGTGGAACAAAGTATTGTACCATCATTGATGACAATAAGATCACAGCAAAGCAGTGCTAGTGTTTAAGAAACACAGAATGCCTTGCCTTCTACAAGTTTATCTTGTATTTTTTGTTTTAAAGCTACCAAAGGGTTATTAAACATTTAAGAAAGAGGGAGCTTTTTGGTGCAGCTGGATGGCTCTGCAAGATTAAATCACACTGGCTGAAATAACAGTCCAGCCCTTGAGACTACATGGCTGAGTTGCATAGGAAGAGGTAGATGGATAAAGTTTTAACAAAACAAAACTAGTCACATCCACTTTCTGTAGCATGCTTTTCCCATGCTACACATTATGAATCAGATACTAGCTTTTCTTTAAAATGTGGGCCTTTTGATGTGAACTTGCATTCTTTCTGATAAATATTGCATAATGTGTTGCTTCATACTATATAGTTGATGATTTGATCCATCAAATAAACTTTCTGTGAAAATGATATAAGCCTAACTGCCCTGTAAACAACTTCTTATTGACCTAAAAAACTATTGACACAAACATACACACACACATGCACATTTATAAATGTATACACATATACATAGAGCAGATTAACAATGTGTAAATGATATCTTTAGATACACATGGTTTCAAGACATTTTATCTTTGATCCTCCCAATAGAGAATTGCTTCTTAAATCTGTCTGGTTTTAAGACATTGGGACACATACAGGAGGAATTCTTGTTAGAAAAAATTTGACATTAGTATCATTCATATATGCTGTAGGCCCTTTCTTTTTATAAAAAGCTGTTGCACCCTTTCTTTATGTCCTTTCGGTTGGTTCTTATACAGACTTTTTGTAATGTTGATTCTTGTCGAAAGAGGAAGAAGAAAAGATTAATATCGGTCAAAATGAATTGGTTTCCTTAAATTCTTACAACTCATAGCATTTTACCCCGACATGGTATTGTTTAGTTGCATTAGGACTACAGCTTTCCAAATTTAACAAGATGGGATTTCTGGGAATTATACTTTCTGTGCAACTGGTGCAATATATTAAGTTAGAGAAAGTGGGGTCCTGGAGGAATCCAGTTTCCAGTGCATTTATGCTAAGAGTGAGTTAAGATCATAATCATGCTGATCCCACCTTTGTTTTCATCCTAAAATTCTGTTGTGAGTTTTGCAGAGATTTAAACAGAAATATTAAACATTTATTCTCACTATGAGCTTTTTCAGTATTTAGAATTGGTGTTCAAAATTCACATTACTAAGCAAACATGGTTAAATTGTTCCCTAGCTCTGTGGAGATTCAAGACATTGAAAAACAATGAAAAACAGTTAGAGAGCTACTGTTAAAATAAAACTTCATTGAGTTAACATTGCACTATGCTTTTAAGTATATATTTAGTTTGGATTAATTATAAGTATATATTTAGTAGTTTTGGATTAATTAAATATTATTTAGTTTGGATTTAGTTTAGATCGGCTTTATTTCTTCAGCATGTTAGTTATGTAATATTTTTAATTATATATATATATAATTTGTGTGCGTATCTGTGTGTCTGTCTATCTGTGTAATTAAAAGGAACCTCTAATGAAGAGGTTCCAGAGTTGTTTATCACATGCAAATGAACTGTTATGACATCTGCATTTCTTACTGCCACAGTCAGCTCATTTTAAACCTTATATTTTCCTCTTTTTTCCCATAAAGTGATTCAAATTGATGTACATAGTCTGCCATTTACGCTGTGTGTGACTGGTTCATCCATGTTATACTGTATAGCTATAATCTCATATAACTTTGTGGACTGCTGCATGTATTTTGAATATTAAGAATTCTTTTTTTTTTAAATGGCTGCTATTGTGGGGATTTGCCTGTTCACAAAATGGCTGCCATGATGAGTAAATTGCAAATGGGAGATGGCTCTTTATCACCTTCTTTATCACCTGGGATATTTTTTATTACCCCACTTTGCCTTTTTTCCTGTATTTTCTTTTTTCATTTTGACTCAAAATGTTGGGCTGCAGCCTTTCAGCATTTTTTTATTTTCTCACCACTAATGTGACATTTTTGGAAATAAAAATAAAGCTTTGCCTCATGTCTGCTTCCTATCATTATAGGTTTTTTGGGGGGCTGGACTGGATAGGAATTAAAAGAATTTTAGGAGGAAAAGGTGAGGGGGAGGAAAAAGAGTAATGTTTGACCACTTTGTTGTATATTTTTTTCTCCAAAATAAGATTCATTTAAGTCAACCGTACTTATTCCTGAGTAAATATGCATAGGATTGAATTGTAAATATATTTGCCTGGGAAAGTTACTGTAATAACAGTAGTAAGAATGATCCAACAGGATTATTTTGGGTTGACAAAAATTAAATTATATTTTTTCCATTCATATATTGAAGACAATTGAATGCAACCTTTTCAGTTTCTGAAGTCGAAACAAGATGAGGGTTTTCATAATGTTGTTAGTAGTTAATATCTACAAATTATAGAGACATCCTGTATTGCCACTAAAAATGCAAAATACCCATTTAAAGCATCAAGTTGATTTATATCTGGAAAATATTTCCAGTGTGTACAGGTAGTCTTTGACTTACAACAGTTTGTTTAGTGATCAAAGTTACAAAGACACTGAAAAAAGTGATTTATGACCAATTTTCACACTTATGATAGTTGCAGCATCTCCATAGTCACGTGATCCAAATTCAGATCCTTAGCAACTGACCATATTTATGATGATTGTGATGTCCCAGGTCATGTACTCACTTTTTGCGAATTTTTGATAAGCAAAGTCAATGGGGAAGACAGATTCACTTGATAACCGTGTTACTAATTAACAACTACAGTGATTCATTTAACAACTGTGGCAAGAAAGGTCATAAAATGGGGCAAAACCCAACTTAACTGTCTTGCTTAGCAATGGAAATTTTCAGCTCAATTATAGTCATACATCAAGGACTACCTATATATTGTTGGATTGCATCTGAAATGATATAAGAAAACAACCTGTTTTGAAAAGGACATGGAAAGTATTATGCACAGGTGAATAAGATTTGGATGGCTGGGGACATACTAATAATATTTAGGGAGCTGCAGTGATGAAAAATGGCCAGATTTATCTGAAGATAGTTAAGGGATTTTGTTGGTTTGTTAGCTTATCCAGTGTGATTTTTTTTTAGCCTTTCCCAACTCAGTAGAGCAGGCAATCAGGTGATCAGTTCTCCAGCACTGGAGATGGATAATCCACGCAGTGGGTTGAGACTGTATTCCTGGCCAATCAGATCAGTCAGCCAAAGTTGCCACGCCCCGTCTTGGACCATGATCCTTTAGTCTTGACTGATCTGGCCATGCGAGACATCTACAACTTTTGGCTCCTGGGCAGGTATAGTTCCTTTCCATTAGGGGGGATTTTTTCTAGTAGCTGAAATTGCTTAGTTTAAAAGTTAATTAGAGATAATTTAATTCAATTTAATTGACCACTCAAAAATTTCCTTGCTAAATTGTAAAACTCAGGAAGTCAGATTCCTACAGGGGAAACCACCCCCACTTAAAAGGGGGAAATCCCTAACTCCCCTCCCTAACCAACCCCAGCCACCTTCCAGCAGCCGGCAGCCGCCTTAAACAAACGGGGAGGCTCGGGCAACCCCTCGCGTTTAAAAAAAAAAAAAAAAGACAGAAAGGCAAGCAGTTAGCGAGGGAAGCGGAGGACAAAGGGGACGCATGCTGGGAGGGAGATTGATTAAGGGAAACAGCTGGCGTGCGAAGGAGCAGTCTTTTCACTCCAGGCTGCTCAGGATTTTTTAAACGAGGCGCCATTGTCTGCACAGCTGGAAGCACGCGCAGCTCTTTGTTACAACCGCACGTGGCATAGGCAGCCTTGTTAACACATGCGCAGTAGTTTCCTGGCAGCGGCGGCCATATTTTTTGTCCAAACAGGGGAGTTAAAGTTCCTTAAGAAAGCTAGGTTCAGCCGCTGGAGTGAATTCACACCTAGCCTATTACAACTTTTATAAAAACTTGCCAGAGGTGTGTTAACTGAACTAATAAGAACTGATCTAAAATATTTGAAAAGCACTGTATTGCCTTCCCTGTCTTTATTGCTATGCCACACCTTCCCCTTCTTTTTTATTACAATAAAATATGTGGTGGTAGCCAGCTGTATGGGATCTATATATTTATGTGAGCTAAACTCAGAATTCTTGGTTTTAGCTAGCAAGGAGTAGCGCATCATGTCTTTTGTGTGTCGTAAAAGGAATAAAAGACTTTTGGAGCTTATGTCCCACAATATTGCAGGCATTTTTAACTACAATAAAAGCTCAGTTTAACAAATTGATGGCAGGGGGTTCCATTAAATCCAAATGTACACTATTTGATTGAATTATATCTTTACGCCAGTATTTCCCAAACTTGACAATTTTAAGGCATGTGGACTTCAACTCCCAGAATTCCACAGCCAGCGTTGCTGTGGAATTCTGGGAGTTGAAGTCCTCATGCCTTAAAATTGTCAAGTTTGGGAAACACTGCTTTACGCAAATGATGTAAATATAGACAAATGACATACAATGTCAATTGCATCATTATGCAAATGATGTCAATTTTGTCAGTTTGTTTGTGCTGTATTGCCTCAGAAACAATGCTCTTTGCTATTTTGGATTTAATTTTCTCCCTTACCTTTGAAGTCTGCTGAAAGGAGATCTGGAATGTCAATTACTGTATAGTAATTTCTTAGTATGCTTCAGAATGATTCATTTTTTAAACAAATAAATTTAAAATATTACTATTTCCATTACTTTTGAGTTCAATTCATTTTTAAATTAACACTTCTAACATTTCTTCATTTCAAATATAAGCCCATAAGAATATATTTTATTATTTCCTTAGCTCTGTTAAAATTAATATGATAAAGTTGGATGATAAACTAAGCACCAGTTTCTTACCTTAAAATGTTGGCTTTCCATTTAAAATGTTTTATAATTGGATGATTTAAAACCACTTGATGACAGCAGCTTTAGCAAGAACTGGGAATGGCAACAAAAGTGTAAACTTGGTTACTTCATGTTAGTACTTTTGTGAATATTGACAGTTTCTTTGGTAAGTTTAATAAAAGTGAAATGTTTAAGAATGCAACCTTGGGCTAGTCTAGGGTTGTAATAATTTTTTGTGCCTTTCTGTTCATATTGCTCTGTGAAAGGTTTATGCTAGTAAGATAGCACAAATAGATGCAGACTCCTAGGTGTTATAGACTTGAAATAAATAACCTTGCCTGGATCACCTGTGTTATTTTTCAGGAATTGATTTCTAGAAAAAATAAATCACACCTATTTCTAGCTGGCAAGGACAGTGTAAGGATATCTTTGTATTGAAATTTGGAGAGAAGAGAAAGCTTAGAAAATATTTACGGACATTTGTTTTTACTTCCTAGCTAGCATAAAGCAAATTTTATGTGGAGGGAAAATATTTTGAGAACATTATTGATAAAAAATGATCAGAGCGTTTCTTTTTGTCCTTCTGCAATATGAATGTGTAATATTGAAATTCCATGGACATAATTCACCACTTTCCACAGAAATAAGCCAGCAGAAGTTTGATTTCTTTTCTCTAGAGATCGTAATTCCACTATTCCAAAACATGGCAGCTTTGGAAATTCAAAATAATCATCTTGGGTTTTACAAGTTATTTATTGTATAGAACAATTCCTTTTCAAATGATTTTATTTTATTATTATTATTTTTTTTAGAAAAAACTCATTCACTCTGTTTACTATGGTAAATGGTGTACTTGTGCAGATACATCTATACGTATGCATATATGTTACTGTGGGACTCTTGGTGAGAAGCAGTATGTTCTGGTCTCTTCAACTGTCTCCCAAGGAGAACATCATAGCAAGGGGCGGGACATCAGTCCTGGCTTTATAACAGTTAAACAAGGAAAGGAAAAACTGGTTTTTTTTGTGTTTTTTCTTCCTAATTCCTCTTTGTTTCATGTTTTATCTTTTAGGTTGTGAACCTTATAATGGGAACTGCCTTACTATTTGTAAATCTTAAGACAGAAAGGGAACTCATTTTGACTGAAGAGGGGAATTAAAATGTTTTTCATCGAGATAGAATTTTGTGGCCCCAAAATGTTGCTGAACTGTAGTGCTAAAACAAAACTGTGAAACAAAGATAAAAATATAATGCATCCACAGCCAAAATAATCATTTTCTTAATCTTTACAGAGTGAGCTTATTTAATATCTTGGCCCAATATTATATATCTATGTAAATATCATGCCTTTCATAGCCTGTCTGCACTTCTAATTCCTTGATGATAAATGAGATATATAATGTTTGAACTGATATGGATGAACTTACATGGTCTCTTGTTCTGCATATATTTAGCTTCTCCTAAATATCTATATTCTAATAAAATGAATTATGATATACATATTATTGTATTGGCTTAATACATTAAACATTAAAATGGAACTGTAATTTTATCCTTGCTGTACTTAATGCCATAATTGCAATATACCTCAGAAAATTGATCCTTACGTTCATTTATATTTTATTAAACTGGTCGGTTTCAGGCCACTTAGTGAAGATCCATTGGATGGAATTGTATGATTCAGTGATAAGAGAAAATAAATATTTCTCTGTCACATCACAGCACCTCTTATTAGCACTGGATCAGATTGGATCAGATTTCTAGTGTTCTCCCATTTATAGTGAAGGAATTTCTACCTACCAAAGGAATTTCTCCTACATAATTTCATTTTTAAAAGATTTCTGCAGCAAGTGGCGCTAGTAAGCTAAATAAGATCAATCGTGTTAAGCACTTAGATGGTAGACTTTATAAGAATACTAGCTTGCCTGGAAAGTGAGAAAGAATCTCTGGAAAAATGCAGTAGCAAGTCTCTTCTTTATTGCTATCAAGAAAGCTATCAGAATTTCATCCAGAGCTTGGCTATATTATTTCTCTAGAAATTCAAACCTGTACTTGGGAAGAATGGAATGTCAGAAGGGACATTGGATGTCTTCTAGTCCAACCCCCTGCTAAGTGAACCATCAACAAAGAATCAAATACCCCAAGTGAAATAAATTTATCATGTTGAATCCTGATTTTTTTTTTTTTTTTGCTGTAGATATGGATGTTGTTGAAATTGGTTGGGAA
This sequence comes from Crotalus tigris, assembly GCF_016545835.1. Lineage (NCBI taxonomy): Eukaryota > Metazoa > Chordata > Lepidosauria > Squamata > Viperidae > Crotalus > Crotalus tigris. The sequence goes on along the minus strand of NW_024096524.1, from coordinate 1,590,218 downwards.
ATCTCAACATAATTGTGCACTTGCTGATATAAGGATGCCAAACAAAGATACTGAACTGTTACTAGTCAATATAGTATGCTTAATTAAAAGAGATTGCTTTAATTTTTAATTATCTGAGGCCTGGAAAATTTAAGGAAGGTTTCTCTCTGTATAATTTTACAGTTGATCATACTGAGCTTAAGATTCCATAGGAAATACAATTGGGAGGTAACAGATTTTTATAGTGGTACTTTGTGGTGTGCATAGCTGTTAGATATCATAATTATTTTAAAGTGGTTGTTAAAATCTAGTACCATCTTGATGTGTGACATGCCTATACTTTGCAAAACTCTGAGACAATATGAGGTTGGAGAGGTTGTTCTTTGTTATTTCAGAGGTGAATGATAATGATGAGTATTGTTTTTATAGGATTATTAATTGCTGAACAAAAGGAATAATATCTGTAACAATGTATTTGTATTGTAATGTATATAGGATATACTGATATTTTTTTTATCTATGTAGAACTATTTCAGTTAAGTTGGTTGGAATGAATAATACAATATACCTCAAACTTTATTAAAGCAACTCATACCTGCTGAAGTTCAGCATTATCTTATCTCAGATTTATAGTGGGTTGTATCCAGATTTAGTCCATAAATTTCCAGGACTCTTTCCTAAATATAGCCAAATATGTATTCCAGCCAGATTTAATGTCAGTATATCAAACAATCTCACCATCATTCTAAGTTATATATTAAAATATCCCTAATAAAATTATCAGGCTGTCTTGGAAATCTAAAAGGCCCAGGCCATTTCCATCCTTTGAGACCCTTAGTTACAGTAATAAAAATCATGATACATGAAAATGAATTAAGCTTTTTCCTTGTGCAGAAAAACAATGCACTTCAAAGAATATGATAATTATATTTTACCTACTGAAGATGGGATGTGTTTTTCCTTTGTTCTGAATGTATAATAATAGGTTAATTATGAATGTAGCATTGCATCTAATCAGAGAGGTATGAGTGCATATTTGTGTGTAGTGTGTGTGTGTATGTGTGTGTGTGTGAAGTATGTGTATGTGTAAAAGGTTCAAGGGAAGAAGAAATATGGTAAAAATGATGGTGTGAATAGCTTTTTCAATATTATACATGGAAATAATTATTTCAGTCTTGAGATTTCATGTGAGTGTTATTATTATTTATTACTATTGTTTTATAGTCCATGGGTTAATTGCTAAGACTGGCTGCCCTTTTATTTTTTATATTGGAGTGGAAATGTAGTTTGGACATAATGGATTATTGATTGGTCTGAGAACAGCAGAAGCCCCAAGGCCTAGTCATCAATGGTACTTACTCTCCCATTAGAGAATGCATCACTTCATGCAGCCATTTGGGATACAAATCTGTAGAATATAAGCTTATAATTGTTGATCTTGTAACAGAACAGTTTTTAGGGCAAGGAGCTCTTCATTATTGTGATGGGCTTACTCCTTCCCCCTCCCATTTGCTTAAATAATCGTTTCTTTGTTTTGGTAGTAAGATAAGCTGGATCAGGATGTTAATGATGTATTTTAATTTATGCCTTATAGTGCTACAGTGTAACCCATAGAATACATTTCTTTGTCTCTGTGAAGACAAACATGACCAGTATACTGAAGCACAAAATATGTACTGAGTGGGTGACAGTGCTATGTTTCTCTATATATCTTGAAAAACCCTTGCAAGAATGAACCTTTTAGTAAAATTCCTTTTAAAATGGGTTCACATTTTTGCTCCACACTTTCCCTTGTTTTCTGTCCTGTGAATTTTCTCTTCTCTATTTCTCACTGGCGAGATCTATATTTGCTTAATATATCCTTATAGGTGTGTCTCTCCATGATGGGTTATTGATAGAGCTGTTTCAGAAGCCTCTAATTATTTTATCAGGAATTTTGGAGCCCGTTTTTAATACCATCATTAACTCTGGAGAGGGAGGGAGAGAAAACAAATGATGTGGGCAAAGAATCTCAGAGTAAATCTGCAGTGCTAACAGTTGCAAATCTGAAAATAATGCCTTCCAGAACACAAAAAACATAGCAGACATCTCTTTGCCCAGAATAAAACAAACTGCTGCTTTAGTATTTCTTCAGACTAGGAACTGGAGACAGGATGAGGCCAAAGTTCCCAGCCCTTGAAAAATAAGCCACCTATAAGATTTGCAAAACTGCATCAATTCAAATGAAAATGCAGAGTCAGAAATAAATTGACTCAGCTCAGACTGGATTCTGAGATCAGGCAGTTCTGGGAGCTGATCCTGAAATGGTGCAGAATGTTATTGTGCAAGTGTCTTTTTCACCTGCAGTTAAAAAAAAATAAGCAAAATCAAGGTAAAATCATGCTAACTTTTCCCTAATGCCAATATTCACTTTGAAGGACATATCCTGCTGAGATTTGCTGTAAAAGTCAAGGATGAGCTTACTATTTAAAGACAGGCTGTTTTCCCCCCCCCCCTTCATCTTGCTACCTTAATGTCCTAAATGCTCTGCTGTTACAGAACAGTTGTGTTATCCTTGAAAAATAGGAACTGAATATTATTTTTTAAACACGGTTCCTTGTACAAAATCTCTTTGCATCATTTCTTATCTGAAGAGTTTTAATTACTAGATAAACTGCTGTTAAAGAAATGAAAGCTTATTTTCTTAAGGGATTTATATATAACATTACTTTGAAGCACATGAAATGGAATAGATATTATAATTACTGGTCTAAAATAAAAGTATGACTTAATTGTTATAACTGCTGCCTGTAACCTGGTGACGTTGAAGTATGGAGACAACTGCCAAAATTGTCAACCAGCGTGATTCATCTTTTCATCTTTTCTATTTTGGCTAGATCTTAAGAGAATTGGAATTCAACAACTTATGTATGCTATATAGCCCTGGCTTAGCAATTGATTCTGCATACAACTTCTTTACTTAGCAAACAATAGTATTGCCTGAGAATTCCTGTACTTACACAAACCATTAGTATGCATTATGAACTGGTTATGTAAGGGTAAGATAGGATTTGTCACAGTGGTAATAGATATAGATGATTCATTGCTCATGGCCCTTTCATGGCATGGAATTGAGCTGTGAAGGGCAAAATACCATGATAGCACACTAATATCAACAAGAGAGTACATTATTATCAATTTAGTCAAAGTATACTTGCAAATAGCATTCTCTGTTGCCAAATCAAATGAAATCTTTATTATTAGGGCCACCTTACACTTGATATTAGCCCAATGGCTTAATTTCTGATTGAAATTATTCTCCTTCTTCCCCCCCCACCCCCCCCATAGGTCTGGCTCCACAGGTTCTCAGTTGCCTTTTTAAATCAACCAGCTTTTTGGTTAACAAAAGCTAATTCCAAACTCAAGTCCTTAGGTCTCTCTTTGGAAAGCATCTGTCCATTAGGGTTTGAAAATGCCAGGAATCATCTTAAGCAGTGTAACTGGGATACTGAGTTTCCAACCAGTTTAAGCCTAGTATCCAACCTTACAGATCATGACTTCTTTTTAAATGCCCATATGCCATTATACCTCTATTGCATTGTATGTGTTTTTAAAATAATAGTTATATGTTTCTATCATTTACTGTTGTGCTCTCTGACCTCAAGGCCCTAATAAAGGTTTGATTTGAATTATGGCCACAGACCAGAACACATTTCCAGTTACTGATTCACAGAACTGGAGCTCTCTATTCCTAGTCTTAAAAAGTTTTAAATCTACCATACTCTTATATAAATTGGTTAATATACTTCAGGAATAATTGCTTTGGGGAGATGTTTTATATAAAATTCATCCTGTGTTACATGCTTTCTGAGAAGAAAGGGGCAGGAATCTAGATATCTGGAAGCAGAAATGTGAACTCTCCTTTTGAAGTAATGGGTATACAAATGTTATACTATTGGAGCTCATGGTTTGCAAATAAAATGCATCTTCACCAACAGAGAGACAGGATTATTTTTTTTTCTTAAAAAGCAAGGTGGGTTAAAAACGGATATCTTTCCATTAAACATGAAATAATAAACAAATAGAAATGGTTTCTTCTGTATATAAAAGAGATTATATATGCATATATCTACCATTTATTTGCAGGGCAGAAAAAACAGCATCTAATTTTGAATGGGTACAACAGAAAATATCAAACGTTCTTCCTTTAACATGTAAAAATGAAGTTTTGTACTAATTTTAATGTAGCAAGATTGTGAGCACATTCCTATACTTCATTTGTATTAAGAAGGATATTAGAAATCAGTTAAGAAAAAAATATTAGTAGTTGTTTATTTAATGGGCTCGTTTATAGGAATTTTATTTAAGTAAAATAAGATGCATCCTTTTCTGTATATCTGCATGTTTAAGAAAACATTTTTAACAAGGATAGTCTACTGGGTCCTACAGAAATCCTTTATCTTTAGACAAACAAAATGTTGGCTGTTTTTCATGAAATTATACATGTGTATAAAACCACAGACTTAAAATATTACAGTTACTTCAAGAAAGGGCTTATTAAGTTGAAGCTACATGCACACTATTTTTTGGTTTGGAAAGACAAATTTAACTGTTTGTGAGATTGATGTTCTTATTTTTAGCACATACCAATTACATGCATACTCTGTATCCCAGTAACTGAAACTACTATTTCATAGGATTGTTTATATTATCTTACTGAGCTTATGAAATATCCTACTGGGTTTTACAAATTATAATATCAGCCAAGTTAAATTTAATACTTGTGTACCAAGAGTTTGATTTAGATGAAAAGAAAATCTTAACAGAGGCCTGTCACAAGGGAAGAAACAAAGAAGAATGTTGTGAATGTGTTTTAAATGAAATGCTTTTGCATTTAGTAATGATGTGTTGTGCTTTTGTTTTGGTTGTAGGTTTTGTTTGCTGTTTGACTCAGAAGCATCAGTGAATGCTTATCTCCAGAATGCTGTCAAGCTGAGAAGCAATTTGAATATAGGAATGAAGAGATAGAGGTTTGGTGAGAAGCATTCCCAATAGAAATTTCAACATAATTTTCCACTTTTGGGCAGAGCTTTTACCTATTGACTGATGTTGTTGGAATACAGATGGATTGTAGTGTAGGTGCAAACATGGAATTACGAAGAGCCTCCAGTCCTCACAGGATGAATAAGAATGATGTGGATGCAGACAAATCCATGTTACACAGCTGCTGCATATGTGGCAAGAGTTTTCCCTTTCAGAGCTCACTGTCACAACACATGAGGAAGCACACAGGGGAGAAGCCCTATAAGTGCCCTTATTGTGATCACAGAGCTTCCCAAAAGGGCAACTTAAAGATCCATATTCGGAGTCACAGAACAGGCACTATAAGCCAGAGGAATGATGTGGAGACGGTAGGAGAGGCACAGCTTAATGAGATGAGAGTCTTTGAAGGCTTTGATGGTTGCACCAGCCCTACCAAAAGCACTTCTGCTTGCAACAAAATATTGAATGGAACAGTTCCCACCGAGGATAGCAAGATCTTGCTCAGAAGCAGCAGAAAAGAGGTATTGGCCGATGATGTTAAATTATGTACTGTTCAGTGCAACTTCTGTAAAAACAAATTTGAAGGGAAGAAAGAGTTGGAGCAACACATACATCAAGTCCACAAGCCTTTCAAATGTAGGCTGTGTAATTACATGACCCTAAGACAGGAGACCCTTTTAAACCACATAGAGAGAGATCATATTACAACTCAAATTCCAAATGGGGAAGCCTACACTGAGAACTGCAAGCCTGAGTCCAATGCTGGAGAATTTCCTTGTGAAGTCTGTGGACAAGCCTTTAGTCAAACATGGTTCCTCAAAGCTCACATGAAGAAGCATCGAGGCTCATTTGACCATGGATGCCACATTTGTGGCCGGAAATTTAAAGAGCCCTGGTTCCTTAAAAACCACATGAAATCTCATGGGCCAAAAGCTGGGAGTAAAAATAAGCCAAAAAGTGATTTAGAGCCCATGGCCACTATCAATGATGTTATCCAAGAAGAGACTATTGTGACTGGATTATCCCTCTATGAAGTTTGTACCAAGTGTGGAAACCTGTTTACAAATATGGAGAGTCTAAAAGCACATAATTCTGTACATTGTAAGTCTCAAGGAATTTGCAGTGATCACAGAGGCGAGAGACTAATAGATGGAGATTTGGATTCATCAATAGCAAAACAGTTTTTCTTCCAATATCTAAACTTGAGGCCGTCTGTATGGATAGATGGTGTTTCAAAGGGCCAGTCAGGTAAAAGAGTAGCTGAGCTGGATCCAGTGAACAGTTACCAAGCTTGGCACTTGGCTACCAAAGGTAAAGTTGCAGAGCCTTCTGAGTATGTTAAGTATTTAGGATGGGATGAAGTTCTGGCAGATGCTGATGTCACGTATGACAGGGACAAAAGGGAATATATTCTTGTTAGTCAAGAGAAACGCAAGCAAGAGCAAGATTCATCCAACTCTTCCAGTAATCCAAAGAAGAAGAACTGCACAGGTGGCCGTTCAGAGAAAAGCAATAATGCACAAGCAGGGGATAACTGCCTCTTTGGTCAAGATGACCTAGAATACAGACCATCCTCACGTCAAAGCAGAAGGGCATCACAGAACAAGTCCACTGAGTGCTTTGAGTGTGGCAAGATCTTCCGCACATATCACCAAATGGTGCTTCATTCACGAGTCCACAGGAAAGAGCGCCGAAGCTGCAGTGAAGGCGGATCAGTAGTTCAGCATGATAGATATGGTTCCAACAGTGAGGATGGAGATTCTGGATCTGTCAGTGCACCAAGTACACCAAGTTCTGCTTCTGCTCAAGAAGATTCAGTTACCTCTGGAATAGGTGAAGAGGGTCCTGAGGATAGTTCTGAGGAAGGAATACATGAGCCATCCCCATGTAAGTATCTGTAGGCAACTACATTTTAATTCACAAGTCATCATTTTGTTTTCTTTCTTGTAAAACTTTATACAGATAGTTCTCAACTTACGACCACGATTGAGCCCAAAATTTATGTTTATAAATGAGATATTTGTTAAGTGAGGCTTATCCCATTTTACGACTTTTTTGCCACAGTTGTTAAGTTAATCATAGCAGTTGTTAAATTAGTAACATGGTTGTTAAGTGAATCTGGTTTATCCATTGACTTTGCTTGTCAGAAGATCTCAACAGCTGATCACATGATCCCAGGACGCTGTAACCATCATAAATATGAGTCAATTGCCAACTATCCGAATTTTGATCATGTGACCACAGGGATGTTGCAATGGACATGTGAAAAATGGTCATAAGTCACTTTTTTCAGTGATGTTGTAACTTCAAACAGTCACTAAATGAACTGTTGTTAGTCAAAGACGACCTATACACACTAAAGGCTCTTTAATGTTGTTTATGTTTTTTTTAAAAAAATAAAAAGACCTAATAGGATGAACAGAATTTCACCAGCCTTTTAAGGTGAACAGAATTTCACCAGCCTTTTAAGGTGGTGCAATGATTTTTGGCCACGGACTGATTCAAGGATACATTACAGGTAATCCTTATTTAGCAATCCCAGTTGGGACTGGCAACTCAATTGGTAAGCAGCCACTAAGTGAAACCCTGACTTTGCTTATCTTACTTCAGATTTCCTTTGCTTTACAGACTTGTGAAAATTGTAAATGCAAGGATGGATCATAAAGTTACTTCTTCAGCACCATTGTAGCTGTGAATGGTTGCTAAATGAGGCTAAAGGAGGACTGTGTGTAATTGTACTTAAAGCTATTGAAACAATTGAGCAGTTGGGTAGTTCTATTAGGATTAAAGTTTGACTAAAGGTTGCCTAAACTGCATTCTATTTGGTGTCTAGTTTGCCTTATGTAAGAGGAATAGTAGAGCTGAGCCTGTGGAGGAGTCAATCTGGATTGAGGATATTGCTGTATTTGGAACTACTATATATGGCTAAAAGCAGGTTCCTTCCTTCACACTGTCTCCTTTAGTATGATAACTAATACAAAATGATGGAGGGGAAAGGGCAGTGCATAAGGATTGAATGTCTAATAGGACTAATGTCTGGATTTGACCCAGTTCCTTAAAATTGTATTATTACAGTGGCCAATTTCCACTTAACATTTATTCTACTCAAATAGCAAACTAGGTGAGTTTTTGTTGCTGGAGTATGCCTACACTAGTGATCCACAAGGAAAGGATTATGACTGCAGACCTGTTTCACCTGATCGGCATCTTCCATTCCAGAATCACTGAGTAGGAAAGATGTGTGTAATTAACTTCACCTTTGTTGTTGATTTATTCTCAGCCACTTTCTAGGCACTGAATTGTACTTTGTACAATCAGCTCTATTTCTCTGAGTACCTAACCCACATACTAGATTTAATTACATCCAGGCTTTTAAAAAAATCTGATATTATTACAGTAAACGCTTAATTTAGTAGACTTGAGTTTAGTGAATTTCATATTTAATGGACAAAAATATTTTTGGAAATAAATAGGTTTGTCCAAATGTCTCACAATAGTAGATTTAAAACATTCACTGCTTCCCCTCATAATTGATATTCACTGTTATTAAAAAAGTATTTTTTCATATTTAAATATATTTTGGGATGCTAAAAATCCTGTGCTAAAATGCTAAAATGAACATTAAGCTGCATTGGATAACTCCTCCTTCTTAATTTGTTAAATTGTCTTTACAATAATATGAAAATAATGAAGTGGCCAAATATGTCTGAGCATTAAAATTGGAGTTTCTTCTTTTTTGTTATCACTGCAGGTTGCATGGATATTAAATCTTAGGATTTGCTATACATTTTTTGACTTAGAAATAATGGAAGACTTCCTTACACTAAGTAGGCATGATGATAGCAGCAATTTATAGAAATAGAACATAAATCTTTTGCAAACTCCTATAGGAATCATTATGGCAGAGTCAGGGAAAGAGAGATGCTGAATCCATGCTCACTCACAGTTTTCCACGAAACTGCACCCCATAATGACTCTTTATGAAGTCCAAGCTTGGATGGGGAATTAGCCAGTGAAATTCTGTCCTCCTACTCTTAACTTCTCTGAAACTGTCAACCTTTTCATAGGGAGTCAAGTATCTTTGTTGAATGCATTGAAGTGTAAATTTGAAGTAAGATCTATTCACTTATCTGAGTTTAGAATATATTTAGGATATTTAGCATATCAGGCCCAACAAATGTTTTGAGAGAACCATTTCTAGACTTACCAGCTAACATGGCAATAGCACGTCCAAAATATATGTTGGTATAAAACTTGGGAAAAGTAAAATGCACTGAAAAATACTGCATTTTGTAATAGTGTCCTTATCACAAATTCATTGGATAGAATTGTGTTTTACTCTAATCTATGTGATGCTCTCCATGAATCAATAATGATAATATTTAATGTTTAATGATTATTTAACAATCATCAGTAAAATATATACATATTCTTTTTCTTCTTCCGTTTTGATCCTGTGCTTTTAAAAATTGTATTAAAAAAACTCCTAGGCTAATTAATCCCTGTGGATTACTACAATCCTTAGAGTCTGACTCTGGCTAAATACAACAAATTATTCTTCAACTAGAAGCAGGGTAAATATTTGAAAGAACACTACTGTGATTGCATTTGTATCATATTTTCATTGCTTAGTTCTCTTTGTTTATGAGGCTCTTTCAGATTCTCTTAAATTCCAGGGAATTATTTCCCCCCTCCCTCCAGCTTGTTTATATTTTTTGTTGTTAGTAACACAGTGCCTTTCTACTGACTTTTCTGTCCCTTGAGAGTTAGCTGATTTGAATTTTCAGATTTTTATTATGCACTGGGAAGCTAAAGAAATAATCAGTGCAGTACTGAGAAGTTTAAAATGCATTTACAGTTGCTATACTGAAGAGCTTTTCTCATATTAACCAGTGACACATTTAAGCTGGTCAGCCTAGCTTATTCAGTCAAGAGTAATCATTGCTTTCCACTGAGTGTTAAGTACTTAAATCAGACAGTATTTGCAAATGTGTTTATTGCAGTCATTTTCATAAATTGACATACACTTTAAATTGCATGTGTGTAATGACTGAAACTTACATGTGTGTTTAAATCTGTGTTTGTGTATTCACACATCTACATGCACACATCAATAAAACTGGAAAGGCAATTTGTAAAATATCGAAAAGGTTCTGTCTCAGCAGTTTGCTGATCGTGTTATAACTTTAAATTAAACATTTATTTTAGAGAAATATTTACCTGATAGATAACAATGTTGGCATCAGGTTTTGGTTCCCTCCTTTGGGAGAGGATTTCGTAAGCTGTCTGGCACACTGGGAAGGCCCCCTCCCTTGGAACCACCCACCTAATTTAATTTGACAGAGATACCCTGCAGAGAAAGAAATAATAATCTTCATCAATTTGATATTCTCGCTGATCTGGTAGAAAGTCCCCTGATCTCAGTGGAAGTTATAGTAAAAATATAAGATTGCAGTGTTAATAATTAAATGTATAGTTACTATCTGGCATTACATTAGGACAAAGTTTCTTATCTAATGGATGTGGATTGTCTTCAATAAAATAATGCTTATTATGTAGTCACTCTGGAATTGCGGAAGTCTCATAGGAAGTTTAAGTCTGTTTTTCAGAAGCAAATGACAAGAGTCCTATTCTGTGAACTTTGGGGGAGAGCTTATTTTATTTCTGTTTCCTGTTGCTTTCCAAGTTCTTTGTACAATGTTCTAACTATTTTCAGCGCATGGGATATTTTGTTAAGGCAGTGTATAAATCAGCCAAGTAAATAAATAAATAATGAGGACAAATAGAACTCGCCCAAATTGAATTATGAAAGTTGGTTTACAAATATATTTTAATATGGCTTTGCTGTTTGTAGAGCTCAAAGTATTTCTGAGGCATGTAAATAAATTTTAAATAATTTGAGGGCTCATAAATTGAAAGACATTAAAATAATAGATCACATTATTATGTAAGAAGCCACTGGGAGACATTTTATGAATAATTGCTTATCACATTTGTTCTTGCTTATGTGAGATAAAAGTCAAGAGTCTCTTATGTTACTCTTCCAATTTGCAGAGTTCATTGACTCAAGTACTGCTAAGTAGGTCAAATGCAGAACTACGTAAACTATATTGAAAAAAAATAAAATTCAAGATAAAAGTGTAACATGTCGCTAAATATTATAGATAAATTTTAGAAAACAGTGAGTGGGATTAACCCATTGCAAATTCAGCAAGCCAACATTTGAAAAATCCCAAACTGAAGTAAATGTTAATGTATTAGTTGCATTATTAAGTTTTTGCCCTGATACTTTTCCCCATCATCACAATGGCCAACTTGAATAAATACATTAAATATATTTTATTAATCTTCTGCTCTTTTCTTGATTATTAGGCATTATGGTATAAGCATTGATCACTTTTTTCTTTTCTGTTTTTTTATGGATTCATTTTGTAATTGGGAAGGGTGAGTTAGATTATATCTGGCTATTGTGTTTATTTAATACAAGATTAATCAAAGAATAAAATATTTTTATTTATTAAAGAAGTTAACCTTTAATTTTGGTCAATGTTCAAAATTAAGTTTAATTTTAAGACAGTTATAATAAAAAGGAATTAAGTAGTATAACAATAAAACTGGATAAAAATCTTACCCACATAGACCTAATCTATTCAATTATTGAAACTATTACATTAATGACATTTGTCATTAAAAATTAGATTATTTTATTCATAGCTCTGGGACAATAGACATATTTTTAGAGTTATCACTTAATCTTATAAAATCACAACTAGAGAGTTTTAAATGATTGCCCTGAGGAACCATGAGATTTTAAACAGATTAAACTAAATTTATGTTGTGAATAGAAATGATTGAGCAAAATTTAGCTACTCTCTTAGACATCAGCTCTGAAGTGTTTGTTAGAAGGGAAGGAATAAGATCAGCATCTGTTTTGCTGTGTCTGATTGTTAAAAGGACTGTAATTAAATTTTTACGCCAATTTAAATAAAAGGGGCAATGAAGAAGGACATGTGCTATTGATTCAATTTCCTTCAAGAGACATGGAAATAAGTAATCTTTTATGGGTGCTAATCTAAAAACTCTTCTGTACATTGGACAAAAAAAATATTCATTCAGTTTATGTAGCTGTCCATGGCCACATTCGTGACTCTGATTTACACAAGCAACAAGAAAACAATAAACAAATACAATAAATAACCAAACAAATAAAATAATTAAAAAAACAAAACCATAAAATATAATCTGTGGAATGTTCAATCATACATTATAAACAGTAGAATCATCTTGTAAGTTCAGATTCCAGGCACTATGCCAGTGTTTCCCAAAACTTGACAATTTTAAGGCGGCTGGCTGTGGAATTTTGGGAGTTGAAGTCCACATGCCTTAAAATTGTCAAGTTTGGGAAACACTGCACTATGCAAACCATGTTTTCAGAGCCTTCTGAAAAGTTAAAAGGGTTGGTGCCTATCTAACCTCATGGAGCGACAATGAATGCCACTGCAGATGACACTCCTTAATAGGCAGGATCTGTAACATATTGGAAAGATTTTGAGTCATTGCAAATTATATCTCTAACATGTCTGAAATATAGGTCTGGACTAAAGTTTAGATCCTGTAGTAAGTCCAGGTTAAGAATACAGGTTAAGAATTTTATTTCCTGCAGAGTTTTCTCATAGCAAATTGACTACATATTTACATGAAAAACAGAAGAGGAAAAATACACAGAATCTTAAATTAGACTTTATTTCAATGAGGTATGAGTATGTTTGCAATGTTAAGACAATTGGAAGACTTTCAGAGAAAAATAGTGTAAACCTTTATCTTAGGTGCCATAGTTAAATTTAGGTTTATTTTTATTCTTAATAAAGAATTTGATACATAGTCTAGTGCCCTTAGCAATTTTGATTGAATCATTTTTAAAGACCCCATAGCTACAGATTTTTGTGTCATAGCCATGACCTGTCTGTTACAGTTATAAGTAAAGGATGGCACATATCACACATTGAACTTAAAGGATACAGTTCTCATTTGTTTGGAGCAGGACAATAATGTTTAAAATAGAATTTCTAGATATTTATTCAAGTTGATTTGCTTGATCTAACATTATTAATTTCCAGAAAAGTCATGTACTGCAGAAAGGAACCTCCTGAACATAGCATAACTTTAATTTCCTTCCTTCCTTCCTTCCTTCCTTCCTTCCTTCCTTCCTTCCTTCCTTCCTTCCTTCCTTCCTTCCTTCCTTCCTTCCTTCCTTCCTTCCTTCCTTCCTTCCTTCCTTGATAATTGATGAAGTGTAACCTCTCTGCAGTATGATGTAAGAACCCAGAGATATTGACATGCTCGTTTGGGAAGTAGAAAAGATGACAGTATTGTCTGCCTAACATTGGTGGATAATGATACTTTTTAAAGTTGATACAAAAATTGAATATTTCAATTTCTTGAAATGAATTGGATGCATATTGCCAAGGTGGGTGGATTGATTGATGGATGGATGGATATTTTAGAGGGATATTGTAGGAAGGACAAGGTGCTCTGAAGAACTATATCAGACATGCATTATGGTATTCACATGCTTAATTAGCATGAGAAGACATTGATAAATAACATCTCCTTCAAATCTATAAAAGCCATACAGAGTTTATGTAGATGAGAGCTGGCACATTACATATCTGTTCCATTCACAGTATATATTCAATAGAAGGAACATTTAAGTAATCATTATAAAAATAGCATGTAGTTTTTCACATGCTTAACTCAGATGCAGTGATTCTTATTCTGTAGGATTATTAAAGAACAAGTGCTTTGTATGCCAAATAATTAAACAATAACCTATTTTTAAAAACATAAATGATATTATTGGCCAATTGATTATAGCTCAGACAGTCAGGAAGGGCTATCATCAGAGCACCTACAAGCTCTCATATCTCAGGCTGTCGTGCAGGCCATGGCTTCTACAAGACACCAGAGGTCCAGAACCAGGTCAGTCATATCAAGGAGCCGATCGTACCTCTCAGAAGAGGAGGGCTCTGCATACCAGGAATCAATCTCTCCTTCTCGCTCCTCCAGAAGCAGAAGGTCTCCCATGGGGGACTATGAACACTCGGACCAGGGACTATTAGAGGATGATGATATCTCCCCTTACCCCCCACCATTTGTAGGCCTCTTCAATCCTACATTATTTAAATCCCTGCTCCACAAGACCAGCAGCACCGCAAAGATTATAAGACCAAAGTTTCCCCAGGAGGGACCCTCCGTGTCCCAGGACACGAATAACATAGTTTTTACACAACCCATCTACACACAAAAATTTATCCCTTGTTCCCTCTCAGATACAATCCAAAAGAATTTGGGGGTTCCAGGGTCTTTCTCTCCAATAGGGGGGACAGATAAGCTGTTCAACATAGGCCTGGCCTTATCAGAGGTAATAGATGTTCTGGCAGTAGACGAGCCACTGGTGGCTCTATTCTTGCCATCCACAGTATCTGTGGTTCCAACTAGCCACCTGGCACTTGAATGGAGCCTCCTAGAAAGGGAGACCTATTCACAAAAGGTTATCAAGATGATCCAGGCCCCGAGAAGGCCTACAACTAACAGAATTTATGACTCCACGTGGAGATATTACTGCAGTTGGTGCACAAAACAGCAGCTAGATCCTTTCAGGATTACTATCCCAAGAATCTTAGATTACTTGTGGGAGGGACTTGAGAGGGGCCTAGCACCCAACACAATTCGCAGACAGGTGGCCGCCCTATCCATTATATTCACATATGGCAACTCTGAACCACTGGCCAAACACCCAGTGGTGCAATCTTTCATAAAGGGCGCAACAAACATCAGACCACCTGTGGTCCACAGATATCCCTCCTGGGACCTGCCCAAGGTCCTACAGGCCATTACCGCACCTCCATTTGAACCTATTCGGACATGCACCTTACAATACTTGACAATTAAGGTCACATTCCTTGTCGCTGTCAACTCGGCAAGATGCATTTCAGAGTTGGCAGCACTATCAGCTAGAGAAGATCTCTGCACATTTCACAAGGATAGGGTGGTCCTATGTATGGACCCCTCCTTCATTCCCACGGTCAATTCCTTATTCCCCAGAGCTCAAGAGGTAGTGCTACCAGATTTTTGTCCTCAGCCCTCCCATGAATTAGAGTGCAACTGGCACACCTTAGACATTTGCAGGGCCTTAAAGCAATACTTAATACGAACTGCTCCCTTCCGCAAGTCTGAGGCCCTGTTCATATCCTTCCACTCACACTCAAGGGGTTGAAGGGTCACAGCTTCCACAGTCGGCAGATGGATCAAGAACTTCATAGTAGAAGCATATCGGGGGCAATCGCTCTCAGTCCCTAGACAAATCACTGCCCATTCCTCTCGCAGTGCTGCAACATCAGCAGCGTGGGCAACTCAGGCACCGGTTGAGGAAATATGTAGGGCGGTGATGTGGGCATTGCCTTGCCCTTTTATTAGACGCTACAAATTGGATAAGTTTGCATTGGCAGAGGCCTCATTTGGCAGGAGGGTCCTTCAAAGCGTAGTGTCAGAGAGTGGGACACAGGCCCAGACGGCTTCCCAACCACAGGGACAGTGAGGCTTTGGCATGTCCCATTGGTGGATTCTCCACTCATCATGCTGGAGAAGGGGCATTGTCTTACCTGAATGCCTTTTCTCAGCATGACGATGGAGAATCCACTCCCACCCTTAGGGCCAGTCAGGTCCTGTGCAGGGAAGAAATTGAGCCAACACATTAAATAATAGTCAACAGCTTTGCCTCAGTCGAGACTGGGAGTGATCTCAAGAAGAGGGGGCGTGGTGATTTGGTTGACTTAGTCTATACGGGCAGAAGACAAGCAAAACCCATTGGTGGATTCTCCATCGTCATGCTGAGAAAAGGTGTTCAGGTAAGACAACGCCCCTTCTGTGAGACATTTTCCAAATAGGGGATCACCACCGAAAAAGGTTTAATTTTCATTATCTCTCAAATGAATACCTTGAGCTATAAGTAGGTTGAGTTGAGCTCTATAATATTGATCAATCAATCAATCAGTACATACATACATGCAAGAAAGAAAGAATAGTCTCTAAATTATTCACCCCAAAATATGTCATTTGTTTTACTGTATACATAATCAGCTGCCTTATAATAGAAGTTCTCATAAAGCAAATACATGTTAAACATGCAATGTAAAACAATGACAATTATTAAAAATTAAAGCACAGTTAAAATGTGCATTATGCTTCTACACTTGCATATCATGTAAAACTCATTTGAAGCCTAAAGTTTTTCTAGAATTGTGCATGACAGAGAAATGTGAAATAAATATATAGTTTAAGTAGACCATGTGTGCTTTATTATTTTTCTAGTTTTTAGGTTATATTTTCAATTGCCAAATTATTAATGGATACAAATATAAAGAATTTATTGTGCTTACTTGGTGATACAGTATTTTCTAGGTAGTTAATATTTGTTTGTCTAGGCATTCCCAAAAAATAATTTAAGGAGCATACCAGATCCCCTTTGCCACTTAATTTTAGTCTCATTGTAATGAAATGTTCTCCCATTTAATATATTTGTCTCCATCTGGCTGCCGTAGGCAGCTTGTACTGTACAACAAAGCAAGTTGTATACATGAACATGCTTTTTGTTTTGTTTTATATCAGTAGCTGTTATGGTCTCCAAGCAATCGTTGCTGAGTATAGTAAATAGTAACACAGTAATTTTTAAATAATCTGTAGAGTAAACTTTTTCACATTATCAGGTTTGTTCCCATTTCATATTAAACCAAAACTGCTAGCTTAACCCTGGTTTACTGTGCATAAGTAGCATGAAATTGCTTTCAGTCTTTATGTCTACCTTTCATATAAGGTAAAAGTAACAAGAACCCTTAGCAGCAGTATGACATCAATTAATACAGACTGGGCAACTTTTCCCCTGTCAGGAGCATATTTTTTAATACAGGTGTGTGTGTGTGTGTGTGTGTGTGTGTGTGTGTGTGTGTGTGTGTGTGAAAGAGAGAGAGAGAGAGAGAGAGAGAGAGAGAGAGAGAGAGAGAGAATGAATAAGCCTCTAGGGGTCATAGGGCATAGTTACTTTGGTAAGGTTGAACTTTTCAACTTTTATGGTGGGGGGTTGTGACTGGTTGTTTTAACTCAGAATAGCACATTGCTTGGTGGAAGAAATGTGGACAGAAAATAGAGCTATCAAAATTGTTGATTTATCAGCAAATTTCAGGGGCCTAGTACTGGAAAATCTTGGGACTGCAAGTTTAGCACAGAGGGAGTCTATGCAGGATGTCAATTGTCCATCCTTGAGTTCTATATTATCCAAATCCAGGTTTATTGTTCATAGACCTTGATTTGTATCTTGTTATGTGTTTGACCTGTGTGGGAACAAGAAACACTAAAAACCTATGTTTAGATGTCATGCAAAGCTTTCCATATCTGGTTGGTTTTGTTCTATTGTGGGATGGGAAAACTGAATTGGGAATGAATGAGCTTTGTACGGGATGCTGCTCTTTTACAGTAAATCAGAGAAAGCAACAATTCCACCTTTTCATTTCCTGCAAACCCAGCCAGCGTACCTGCAGGGAAATTCCTGATGCTTGCCCCCAAAGCCCTAGATCTTGAAGAGGATTCAGAGGAAGATTCTGTGATTCAAGAAATGCAGCCCATAAAACCCTAACCTTTTTTTGTGACTACAGTGAAGAAATCAGAGAAGGTTGGGAGGTCATCATCATCATCATTATGGGTAGTCTGTGACTTACAAATGTAATTGAACTAGGGATTATGTTCCCAAATTGTGTCAGTTGTTAAACAGGCCATCACGTGACAGACCTGTTTTTGCAACATTTATTTTGTGGTGGTCGCTAAGTGAATTACCATTGTCATTAAGTGAATCTGCAGTTGTTAAGTGAACCCATTGTACATAATGGACATTTTCCCCAGAAACCGTCAAAACCCATAAATCATGGTTATGTGACCATGGGATAATGCAAACAGCTCTAAATGTGGGCCAGTTGGCGAGTGACCAGAATGATTCCCCGGCGTTTCCCTGGCTATCAGAAATTTGAATCCAAGTTGTAAGTACCTTTTTTGGGGTCCATCATAAGTCAAATACTAGCTGTATTATTATTAATATGATTGGTTTCATATTCAGCCAGATGTTGAGTCTTGATTTTGCATTTTTATCCATTTTCCGAGTCTTGCAAGGACCTGGGATAGATAGAGGTTTGATGGTGTTTAAAGGTATTGTCACTTGTAACCAGTATTCACTTCTAAACTTTTTCTTGACTTCAGCTTCAGTATACTTGGATGTTGTCGGGTGAAGGATGCCCACGTATTTGTGGTGATCGTCTTCATCCAGACTCAATGTTACTTCTGTAGGGCATCTCAGTTCCTTCAATTTTCACTGTTCTTCCACAGTTGAGAGTGGCACCTTCGTCCAGACCAAACTCCATGGCAATATCTTGGTTGTAAATACACATAGTGTTCAGCAGTGATTTGAGAGAGAGAGAGACAGACAGAGAGAGAATGCCATATTGAGGAGTTATAAAAGAAACTTTTAAACTTGATATTATTCAAGTATTTTTAATGGAATGACAAGAAAGGGAGTAGAGTTCAGAAGGAAGAAAATAATTCAAACCAGCTTGAATATGTGTGTTTCTGATTCTTTGGGGACTGTGCCTAGACATTGAAAAACAGAAACACACACACACATACACACACACCCCAAGACTGTTTCACTTATCAAGACTGTTTACATACACAGATTGAAATGTTGGATGATTCAAGCAATTTTTTACTGCAGTGCGGTATGGGAGTAGCAACAAACATTTTGAAGAACCAGTAATTACATGTTGTTTTCCTCTGCCATAGCCATTGCACACAATTATACTCAAGAATTGTGTAAATCCAGCTAATAATTAAGCATCCATTATTTTCTTTCCTTCTTCTATTCCAGGTTTATTTTTTGATGCTTTGGCATTTAACTTGATTTAAACATAGACAAAATATTTTGTTTTGTTTTTTTTTAACATAGAGCTTATGCGTAGAAACTTGAAAAAGTTCAAAATTGGAAAAGTTCAGAAGGATTTATAAGAATTAAGTATAATTTGAAAAGAAAAAAAATAATCCATCATTTATACCAGATGTGTTGGTGTGCCACACAGTAACATTTTTAGTCAAATGTAATTAAAAACACATTTAACTCTATATAGTAATCTCACATTAAATTATTATTATTTTCAAAGTACCCCTCAATCTATTTGGTGTTGGTGGAGTGCCCTTTCTGAAGGGGGTGATATGCAAATATGTCCAGTCTTAAAATCATATATATCCCCATATATGTGATTGACAGTATTTACAAGGTTAAAATAAAATATCCTTTGAGTCAAATATGTCTCCTGATAATTTCATGGATAGGTGCAGTTTTCCTGGCATTATTATGAAAGTAGTTTTCCATGGTCACTGCCTATTTTTTTTGCTGAATTCTCAGCCTAGCCTTGAGATCTCCAGTTCCCTGCTTATCTTCTGAGCCCAGGCAAGATGAACCAGGTGCTGCCACCTGCTGAGGCACTAGCAAAGTAATATAATCTCAATATTAATAAGCATGATAATTGGAATAGAAAAGGAAAAGAAACAGGCCTGGGAAATCATAAACTGAAAAACTCCCTACCCCATTCCTCTTACTCTTTGTCTCTTTGTGCAAAAAAGAAAAAATGAAACCCCAAAACTTAATTTTTGACCAAAAAAACCCCCATCAGGTATCAGTTGTTGCAAAGGTGTCAGTATCAGTATCAGTTTCACTATAGCCTGTGAATTGTTTTAGTCAAACTGCACACCTGAAAAATCTACAGTTCTTGGTAGAATCTAATACTAGCCAAGAAGAAAATGTGTGCATTTAATACTTGTACATTTAAACCAGAATCATATTAACAAGCTGCTGGTTTCAGTCTAGAATATGGCAGTTTGAACATACTAATTTTATCAGAATATGCATTTTTTTATAAAAAAAAATCCATATTGAGGCAATACCTTCAGTTGGATTTAAAAGACCATAATAGTGTATAAAAAAGCCCTTTCTCAAAATGTGTAACATTTTTCTGGTATCATTTTTTGGGGCAAGAAAAACTAATCTTTTATTAATCTATAGGAAAAACATTATTGAACAGGAATGAGTAGAACAGAGTTATTTAATCAGTTTTGCTTACTTAATAGAATAAAAAAATCAGCTAAAATCTAAGACTGATAATTTATGTTCAAGTTTCTTGGAGGCCTAATCAGTCATTGAATTATGGAGCTCATGCAGTTTGTTTTTTGTCAGTAACATATATTACTTCTTCAATTTATTGAGCAACATTGCAGAAATAAAAGGCCAACAGTACACAGATGAGGGAGACACAGTATTTAAATGACAGCAGATTAGTTAGTAATCTAAATCTGAAAAACTACCCTGGATGATACTTTTTACTGATGGAAATAAATTTTGGTGAACTTGCTCAACCAGTTAGGTTTTAATTATCTGGGCAAAATGGATAGCATAAATTTGGAGACAGACAGGCATCAACAGGTAATGCCAGAGAGACTATTTTTTTTCCAGTTGCTAGCTTTCATATTTAGCTAGTGCAAAACATTAAAATGCAGTCAGTGATTAAAGATGACAATATTCTGATGCTGATTTGAAAGCACACATGCTCTATGGAGAAGTTGCAAAGTCAGAGAGGCGTGCATTTATGGCAGAATAATCTCTCAGAAGTCAGAATCATGGAAACTGCTGAGCAGGATATTTGAATAAAAATAGATTGCCTAATTCCATTTACAACAACTAAAATGGTTCTCAAATGTTTAGACAAGCATTTTGGCAGGTTCTGAAAAAGGAATACAGGGAGGGGCTTCAGAGTGGCATAAGTGCTCATTATCTATTGGAAATACAATGCATAATATTTGTAATATTTTTTCAACTCTTTAAAGAAACCATTTTTCCCTGAAGTCACATATAATCCTTTGAAGTTATTTGTAATTATTATTGTGCAACACTAATAAAACAGTGTGTTGTCCGTTCCAAAGGAAGGTCACAAATTCACATGATCAACATAAAAAAACACCTAAAGATGATATAGATTTAATTTTGTGCATTAATGGTACATTAAGTACCATTATTCAACTTGATCAGATTCTAGAACATCTGGAAGACACAGTGTGGGGAAGACTACTTTATACTTCCTTCTGCAGTAGAAATAAGACTGTGATAGAACAGTGTGTATTTACTAGATATTGGCTTTCTGAAGAGATGAATATTGCAATACATTCACACGAAAGAGAGTAAAGAGATAATACGTGTGTTTGACTAAAGCTCCACAAAACTTCAACTAAGACCCTGTTCAACTAAACCCATAGCCACAAAGTATGTATGTGTTCATTAATGCAGCATTCATTACAACACTCACAAACAGCAAGGACTGGGCTCCAAAGTTAGTTGTCAAAAAATAGGAAATAAATTCAGCCTCTCCTAGATCCAGCTGTATAGATGTGAAAATTTCTGTGTTTCTCAATTAGGTAAGAGGTTTGAATTTTAAGTATTAAAAAAAACAAGGAGATATTGTTTATTTTTATCTGTTGTTTTCTCAGGTTATTTCCAAGAAAAGTGGTAAGAATATGAATAGGAGTTAATGTTCACAAAACATTTGTATATCCAGTTAAGATTTTGAGAGCTAAGGTTTAATTGGGTAACTATTTTTCTTAGCTAATTACATTTTAAAGGCAATATTGTCATAAAGTCAAAATACTCTTGGTTGTGCTGTGCTTTAATTCTATTAAAATAAAATTTCATAAAGTATACTTTTGATTTTGTTATGGGTATAATTGGTGTACATTAAAAAAAAACTGGGATTTTTTGCTGATGTAGTAGAAAAGTAAATAAATGTCTTTTTACTCCCTTGGCAGTTTTCCACAATCAGTTCAACAATACTGATGTTGAAAATTAAGGGATTACAACTTTGGGTGGTAGAAGAAACTGAAGTAACAGATGGTTGCTAAGAAACAAAGGGCTTCTATTAGCCAAATAGAAAAGAATAAGTTAAAGGCAAGAATGAGAAGACTAGAATTATGCATGACTACAGTGATCTTTTTAAATCACTGTATATGGTTATTTCATTTTCTAACATACAATCATTAAATAAGCAATGCTGGAATGTAATAAGAAGAACAACTATATCACCATTAATATCTATATTATTGTTGTCAATGGTCTTACATACTTTATTTTTCTTTGTGATTGATTAAATAAAAATTGCATCCCGAGTTTAGTGAATATTTTACAGTAAGTCTGCTGGTGGCAGAGATGTGTAAAACTATTCTCCTTTTTTGGCGACTTTATTGTTTTTTGGGCTTTTTCCAGAGATATTTTGTGAATGCAATTAAAATACTGTATGCTCTGGCAAGGAGTTACCCATTTTACTGTTAAATAAGGGAATGAATGCACATATTCTTTTAATATTAAGAAAAGTGAGAAACTTCCCTTCAAAATTGTTTTATTAAGAACCTAATTAATGAAATACTACCACGGCTCCATTACATCTGTGATATCTATATTCTCCAGACAGGAGTGTGTCTATGGCCATCTCTTTTAATACTCACCAAATTTCTTGGCCAACTCTTTTTTTATATATATCTTTAAAGAAGTGCTTTTGATTTTAAAATTGGGAGATGCTGACATGTTGCAGCTCTTAGCTTGTTAAAAAATACCATTTCCAAGAATGCCCTTGGTTCCTAATAACCTTCATAAGCTTTATAAATAAATATGTACTGTTTTGTTAAAAGTTAGCCTGTTTATCAAGGACAAAACCAAGGGTTACAAGAAGAACCTTGAGTGTCAGCATTGGGCTGGGCTACAATGCTAGACGGATAGCATTTTGAACAATTTCTTTAGAATTGGTTATGTCCCTTGTGGCAGCTATTTTGTTAATTAACCCGCCCCCCAATCCTTTTGCAAGAGCAGCCACAAGACATTCTCAATATTCTACCAGCTTGAAAAATTGTGAAAAGTTACTTTCTATGCTCCTTTGTATTATTACCATCAGGAAGGTGAACAGATCTACCAAATGTTTCTCATGCATTGCCTCCACAAAAAAGCTCTGTTCAGACACCCATTATCCAGAGTGCTCAGTAAGCAAGATCACTAGATAATCCTCTCACCTGTGTCACTTTAATGAAGTCTGCTACTTCATGTGTTGGATGCAAGTACATTGAGCAGAAAGGCTAATGCAAGTACACTTCCTCAATGGGCCAGGAACCTGTGTTGTTGGGGTCTCAAATCATGTAGAAAGTAACCTAGTCTTGGTACTACGGACATTGGTTCCAAAGACAGCTGCCAGAGCCATTTGAGTAATCTTGGAGTGGAAAAATAGATTATTGACAATGTACATTTGTCAAGTGCTGTGACTACGAACACCTGGACAGATGTTCTAAATAAAAGTGTGATTTTGAGGCTGTAGATGGGACAGGAGGAAGAGCTGCTACCAAGGCAATGGTTAGATAAAAGGGGACCGAGTATGGAGCAAGAATGTAAGATGAGTAAACATCTCAGACAAACCCCTTTCAAATTCATTACCCATTTAGAAAAGGGGAATGCATTCAGACTTGCAAAATTCTGTTAATATAGCTTTGCAAAGTACTACAAGCAATCCTCAACTTACAACAGCTCATTTAGTGGCTGTTCAAAGTTATAACGGCACTGAAAAAAGTACGCTATGACCATTTTTCACCCTTATTCCTGTTGCAGCATCCCTATGGTCACGTGATAAAAATTCAGTTGCTTAGAAACTGACTCATAACGGTTTCAGTGTCCCAGGGTCATGTGATCGCCATTTGCAACCTTTTGATGAGCAAAGTCAGTGGGGAAGCCAGATTCACTTAACAACAGTGTCACTAACTTAACACTGCAGTGATTCACTTAACTGTGACAAGAAAGGTTGTAAAACGGGGCATAATTTACTTTACAAATGTCTCACTTAGCAACATACATTTTGGGCTCGATTGTGGCCATAAGTCATGGATTAGCTGTACAGTACTTATAAATTAGTACTGATCTACTACCGTAGTTTGTTTCCTAGTCTGAGTTGAAGGGTTGACGGGCACAAACTGAGGGAGAAAATTGAAGTTCTATACTCTTACTTTTTTAAAAATCTTTAAATCACTCATTTACTGGACACATTCAAATAAAATTATACAAACTAGAATAAACGGTCACTCTGTGCCTTCCTTAACCCAGAAGAAACCAGCACATAACCAAATTTGTGAAGGCATGCCTATTGCTGTGACACTTTAGGACAGGCTGGTGAGGGTAATTGAGGCTGAAGTCTTACGTTCATTTGCCTGGAAATAAGGTGTACTGATCTCAATGGCACTTCCAAATGGTTTTAATAAAAATGCTCTTTTTATCACTTAAACTGTTGCTTAGACTAAATGTTTTACCTTTGTGCAAAGCCACAAGAGTTACCCCATATTAAAACAAAAATAAAGAAAAATCCTTACAGAAGCATTATTTCTATTACATTCTCACCCAGAAAAGTGCTGTTCCCTCCTCCCACTTGCTGTTGCTTACAAATGACTTAAAGATTTAAATAACAGACTGTGGGACAAATTGGTATCTTCTGTTATTGCTACATACTGTTTTGTCATGTGTTACCACATATTATGAAGGATAATTTATTTGCCTTCAAAGGGAGAATTCTATTAAGGACATTATATTAATTGGGGTATTTTTTTTCTGGTAATTTCAGTGAACATTAAAGTATAGAATAATTTCTGTTTTTTACAAGCTGGTTTCTCATTTTTTAAAAAAAAAATTTAAAAGAACACAAACTTAAAAAATCTGAAATCATTCCAGTGTGGATTTAGGAAAATAATCAAAGATTATTACTGTTAATCACTGTTACACACTGATGTGTTCATGTTCACCTTGCTTGTAACATTATTGGCAATGGCCTCCATAGACTATTTAAATCATTTCACAGTTTGTATCACACATTGCAATCATTTCTATATGTCAGTCTTTTTATAAATGTATTTATTTTTTAAATTCATTGGTAATGCCACCATTTGCTGATTGGGGATCACCATTGCACTACAGCTGTGGAGACCAATAATGTTGTTTTTTTGGCACCTTGGTTGATTTAATTTATTAAATGGAGCCAGGCAAGATAAATGGTTTTCTTCTTGCCTTTTGTCACTGGCCTAGCTAATAGGCATAAGGATGCTAGTTCACAAGGTGTTTTGTTGAATTTGTTGAATGCTCTGGCTTTCAAATAGGTTAAAATACACTGAGATGTAAACTACTTTCCATTATATTTTTATGTATGCCTCTCCTCTTCATTTCTTATAAGCTTTTCAGTCTTCTATCTTCCTTTACAAGATTACCTTGTCCTCTCTTGCTCTGTTTAAATGCATAGATAACACTGATACTCTTGGATCAAAGTTTATTATTTTGGCTTTTAGTAGATATTAAATAGTGTTTATTGAAAGTAATATATGCAAATAGATTATGAGTAACCACCATTCAACCTGACAGCATTCCAGATTCCAGCATATCCACCTGGTTGTCTCTATCTAATAAATGCTTTTCATGCAACATCTTCAGTAGACAAATGATACCTTTCTGGCATTATTAATCTACAGATAAAAATAGCTTCCCTTTTTCTTTTTCAGGGAACCATGATAATGTTCCTATTTTCAGTTTGTTTAATCTGAATGCAAAATATAACTTTGACGTCACGCTATCTTAAAAAAGAAGAATGGCTGGAAAGGAGTACTGATTGTAACTGAAATGTGTGAATAATGTGCTCTTATTGATGTAAATATAAGCAAGAGAAGCCATGTTAGGGAAGGTCATGGAACAGAAAATGGCAGTGAGTGTGGAGCAAATACATTGTACTCCATAAATTCTGTGACTTCATTCTCGGGATGAGTTCCATTGATCCAGAATCCAGACCAGATCTGTAAGCTCCAGATATAGGAATAATAGAGATTTTGAAGATGTATAGATCTAGGGGCACCACAAAATGATAGCAAAGAGATGCAGGAAAAAAAAATTCTTTGCTAAATTCTTTGATCACTGATAAGCAAGTATCAGGTTCTTTAAACACCTGGGTCAATATTTTTAAATACACAAACCAAAAGTTGGTATAAGAGGGAGAGCTCTCAACCCTCACCATTAACATATTTTGGCAAGAGCCAGATTTTGTTAGTAATCTGGAACAAGAGGTAAGGAATTGACTTTCAATCCTTCCCCCCCCCCCCCAGTTTCAAGTCAGGGGAGTCCAGCAAAGAGTGTCATCTTGTCACTTGGCTTGGAGAATACCTTCTAACTCATGATTTTAGTTGGTGGGCATAAGAATGCTGATGGCAACTTTAGTGCCATCTGAAATTATCCTGATGCTATCCCTGTCCAGATCAAGAGCATGCTGCATAATGAAATCTAGTGCAACTGATGCCAACAGTCTGTACTTCACAGGTTACATTTTGTGTTTTAGGTCCACTCCTATACCATAAAGCCAAAGTTGGGATTTGCCTACCTAATTTGCAGTTTGTGGCCATGATGAGGTGAAGTGAATTTAACTATTGGAGCTTGTTTACAGCAGGGCAACCAGCATTGATGATTCAAGAAAGGTATCATTTGCCTATTGAAGAAGTTGCGATGCTGTCATGCATCGCATATGATACATTTTGTTGTCTAATTGATTTCCTGTTCCATGTATAATTCAATTATAATCTTCCATCTGCTTTCTTTCATACTTTCTTTCTTTCATACTTTCTTTAGTAAAATTCAAGTTGAAGTGTTATTCTCAAGGCAAGTGTTCATAAAACAAAAATGGTTTATTAAAATAAATCTAAATTCTCATTCAAATTTTGGTTTTTTTAAAAAGAGAAAGGGAAGTGGCTGATATTCAAGCCTTAACTATAACAGTTACAATCTTAATTCTCCAATTTGTTAAAGCAGCGGCTCCCAATCTTTTGGGCACCAGGGATTGGCTATGTGGAGAGAGATTTTTCCCTGAATCAGAGAGGGTGTGGTTCCACATACTGCCTGCATCTCACGGATGGGGTTTTGCTTGTTTGCATGGGCCAGTTGCTGGCATGCTGTGGACTGGTGCTGGTCCACGGACCGGGGGTTAGGGACTCCTGTGTTAAAGGAAGAAACAAGCAAATAATTGACGAAGCCCTGTTCTTTGGAAATAATAAGATCCAACTAGTAAACATTCTATTCTCTGAGACATAGAGGTTATAGTTACTGCAGTGCATTAAGGTGTTTTATTAGGAATGATGGGGGGCTCTAATCTATGCCTCCATAGGAGTTCATTGTCTGACTTTGGGTCAGTCACTACCTTTCAGCCTAAGTTTTCTGAGGCAGGAAGCTTGATTATTGAAGGCCTATGTTATGAGAAGGGAAGAAGCTTGTTTTTCTTCAATCCAGATCAACACCCTTAATTATGCATTTCAGAGCTTGACATAATAGAACAATTTAAATATATGTAGTTTACCATTATATGCTGTCTTGCTTTATTTTCTTCTACTGGAAGAATGAATATTAATGCTTGTAAGAGCAACACAAGAGGAAATAATTTACATGGAAAGTTTTGTATCATTGCCACCTCTTTTATTTCTTCATTATCTTCCCACTTACTTAAAGCATTCTACAATAAGAAATGTTTTAATTTACTTTGAATCTAAGAGGAAGTGTGGGTGGGTGCTTCTGTGTGAAAAGCAGATAAAACCACCCCATGTTCACAGTGCCTGCAATGCTCTAATGTTATTTCCACAGTATGGTAAAAAGAAAAAGAAAAAGAAAAAAAGTAATACATCAGCAGTGTGAATACATTGTATGAATTTAATCCGAATTTCAGTTTCCTACAAAATATTTCTATTCCTCTGAACGGGTTGTAAATCACACACAACTCCCATGCAAGAGGGAGTGTGGAAATGGTTGGAAGCTCATTCAATAGCTCATGCTTGCTTGATTATTATCACACTTAGTTGGAAACATATTTTGTATTCTTTGCCAATCTGCTTAACAAAAGTTATTCCCACAAATCTGCAAATTTGAGTTCATCCTTGAAGGTAACAATGAAAAGGAATTAAGGCTTTTAAAAAGTTTTATTAATGCTAAAATGGCAATCTTTTGTTCTTCAGTACCCAGCAGTCCAGCTCCATTGTTAACATCCCTTCGCCTAATATTTTTTCTTTTTAGCTTTGTTTCTTATAATTTTTAATAATGATGATAACAGTTGTTGAGTGTTGATTAGGTAATTATTTTTTAGCTTTGTTGTGTGCTGCCCGTCACTTGCTTTGTGGGGTGGAAGCTATATAATAATCTTTTTGAGAACATCTTATGGGTATGCTGATAAAATAACTGTTATGGAGAGCATGACAATTGATAAATGAATGTTATGGTTGTCATTGCCTAGTCAGAAAACCCCATTTTGTAGGATGAGTACAACTAGTTTTCCAACATATACATCCTGTATGGTCTTCTGTTCTGCCTTTGCCCATGTGCTGTTAGAATTGGCATTTCTGTGTCCCTTCAATTAAAGTCATCTCTCAGAACCCAGGAAACATGCTTTATCTCTGGAAAGACATTGCCCCTTAAATTTATATGGCTTCCACAAAGTTGGCATTCTATAAAGCCTTTAATACCTGATTCTTCTCCATGCTTAGGATGAGATAAATGGAGTACTTTGTGTGTGTCTGTGGTTGCTATTATTATTACTGTCTATTTATTATGCCCAGAGCCTATTTTGATTTTAGTTTGTGTAGGTTTTATGTTATTTTTTGTGAGCAGTCCACAGTTAGTTGGATTTGGGCTGTGTCTATATTGAATTAAATAAACAGCTAAAATAAAATGAGAAGCTCTTTGCTGCCACCCACTTGCTTTTGATGGAGGTGACTCTAAAAGCAGTTTCAGCAGAAGCTTGATAAAGAAGGTTCCAAGCCAGGAAAAAGTTTTAGGGTGAATGTTAGAATCCCAAATTCCCCTAAAGCAAATGGTTAACCTTTGGGAGCCCCATAGCAAAATCATCATAGATTCAAACAACTTCTTGCAACTGCTTTCAACAAATACAAATAGATTCCAAAGGAACTGAAGACTTGTCAGGTTCACATCTAGATTAGACATGGTTTTCAAACAGGTTATTCACTGGCATATTTGTAAGCACTTAGATAGGTATGCTACAGTTAACAGGACTCAGCTGTGTTATTTGCAAAGAAATTATGGTAGATTAATCATATCTCCTTTGCTAGAGTTACAGATAGCCCCGTATGAGATAGTTCTGTATAAGATAGATTTGTGCTTTGTTTAGCAACTGTTCACAGTTATGATGGTGCTGAAAAAAATAACTTTATGACTAGGGCCCATAATTATTATCTTTGCAGAAACTCTCAGTTAAATGATTGCCATTACAGTCAGTATGCATTGCCCTGTGCTTGACCTGTTGTTTTTCCTTTTTTCTCCCCTTGCATAATGAGGTTGGAGAAGGAGGGATTATAAGAATGTAAGCAAACAATGGGAGATGCATATTGAAAGCAATGTGATGGTGTTGGCAGCCCCAAGTGCATTATGCAAACAGTTTGGTGTATTCTCCATTGTATGCCTGCTTACTCTCTTGTGGTCTTTCCTCTCCAACCTCACTGCTGCACAAGAGTTGAAAGAAAGAAAATAATATGAGTCAGATGCAGGACAAAGATTGTCTACAAATATTACTTGTTTTCATTTTTGTTTTTTCTGTCCCTTGCAGAGCACAAGTGATGGGAGAAAAAACAAACAACCAATGCCATTTGTGTACTGTAGAGTAATCCCTTGTATGTCTGACTTGTCCCCCCCACCCCAGCAGAGACATTGGAGAGAAATACACCGGGCACTTGCAGCTGCTGGTGCTAGCATATTGCATTCCATAGTTTGTATCTGCTTACTCTTGTATAATCCCTTCCTCTAAAATGTAAATACAAACATTAATTCCCTTCTTGCTAATTAGCCCAGTGCTGGGACAAGTATTCCAAAGGATGGAGGAATGGGAAAAGGAAAGCACAGTCATAATCATATGATTTCCCACTTAGCAACCACTTTACTTAATAACATAGTTGCCAGTCCCGTTGGTGGTCACTAAGTGAGGACTGCCTCTACTAATGTATTAACTCAAGGGAAATCCGTAGGCATAGTATATAGCACAGGTCTTTAACCTTTTGGGCTCTGCAGACCGATGGAGGTGGTAGCGATGATGGGGGGGAGAGCGGATGGTTTCGCATGCACACACACACTTTCACAAATGCAGTTTCATGCACACTCTCCATTTCTATACCCCTGTTCTAAATGGGCTGCAGCCCACTACTAGGTTGCAGACCAGGGATTGGGAACCCCTAGTGTACAGACTTCAGCAGTCTTTGACAGAGCGCAAATTAGATTATTCTTCATGAAAATATGGACTAGACCAATGGTTCTCAACCTTTTTAATGCCGTGACCCCCAACCGGTCGTAAGTCAAGGACTACCCAACCGGTCGTAAGTCAAGGACGTTCGCTGCCCGGGAGCGCCACGCATGCGTGGTGCCATCCCCTGCGCTGGCCGAGGCATAGCTGGCAAGCGGCAGAGACGGCTCAGGCCGACCACCGGCTGGGCCACCAGCTGGCCCAGCCCAAGGGAGGTAAGGCACCCGCCGGGCCCCACGCACTCCAGCAACCCTCCCTGCGCCTGCCAGCCTCCCACCCCTGGCCCTCTTTTACTTACATTTTTAGTAGTTGCTCAGCAGGGAGGGGTGGAGACTTCCAGAGAGCTCGCCTTCGCTGCAGACAACTTGCAGCACCGTTTGCAGAATGGGACTTTTGGCGGGCTCAGCAAGGCAAAGACAGCCTGGACAATTCCTATTGGCTTTTGAAAGCCAATAGAATTAGACTCTATTCAAGAGAGTCTATTCTATTGGCTTTCAAAAGCCAATAGAATAAAAGGGAGTAGCACAGCTAAGGAAAAGGGGAAAAAATGGCAGACTGTGTTGTTTGGCGACCCCCATGAAATGGTCGTTCGACCCCAAATGGGATCCCGACCCACAGGTTGAGAATCGCTGGACTAGACAATGCTACTGTAAAATGAGCTTAGAATTGGTTGAATGATGCACCCAAGTAGTGGCTGCACTTCAGTTCAGAGGGAAATATTGAGTCGAATGCCTCTGTCCCCATGGTGCTGATCTACTGGAGAACATTATTCATTAAGTCGCCTATCTATGATAAAGTCTGAGAAAAAACTTTTATAATAAACTAACAGATGCTGAATAAATGAATATGATGCACATATGATTCCACCTGTTAACTATTAGATCACTTACCTTGGCCATGCTTTCAATTGTATTATTAATTCTATTCTCATGCTTTTTCTTTGTTAATTCCCCCTTATGATTGCTGGTAATTTCATTCTTTTTTTATTCTGTGCCATATTACAATGTGTGATCACAACAGTGTACTTAATGGTTGATTGCTAATTTCAAATGCGAAGGGAATGGTGAATAGGATTTTTATTTTTTTTTGCTTTGTCTTAAAAATAACCTTAAGTTTAGCATTTTAGGTTCATGAATGTTGAGAAGTAGGAGAGGGAAAATATAAAAAGTCATCAGCATCATAAAATCAAACACACGTATGTGCTTTTGAAAATGTTTTACTTATGTTAAAGCTAATTCAGAGTGAAGAAATATTAAAAGTTCTTCCCAATTACCATTGATCTAAAGATTCATATATTTTTTATTTAGAGAATTTCAGAATGTACTTTTTATAAATTGTGAATAGATGCCATCTTGTGGTTTCTTAAAGAATATGCAATTCCAACTGAATGAGGCTTTAGGCAGCTGCTGTCTGAATGAATACCACTATCTTAATGTATTATATTCTTATCAAAGTTTACTTATCTTCTGAATATTTACCCCTTTTGTACAGTGGCTTGTACTGAGATAGCTCTATAATTACAAAAATTTTTTTAACTCTTACTATATTTTCTGAAGATTTTAAGAGAAATATAAGCTTTGTGTACATATGTAAAACTATTTTTCTAAACCTTTTAAAACTATTATTTTTAAAAACGTTTTGAACAAATTTTAATTTTCTTTTTAAGACAATCATTTTTATAATACAGATAAAAGTATTCTTTGTAAATACTATAAAAGTATTAATTTCTAAATTATTACAGACTACTAATCCAGCACAGGCTCTCTGCCATGATGTACTTGTTTAGTTATTTGCACCTGTGTATAACTCATAGTCACAACTGTCACACTGAAAATCTCTTTCCAATAGTAAGAGTAGTAAGTTAATTGATAGATTTTATGAACCTTCATACGATTTTATTGACAGAAGAGCAATTATTAGCAGAGTTGTTATATGGTAAGGTTTGTAAATGGGATAAATCTTTTTGATGCAATTTAAAAGGAGACTTTTTGTTATTTACCTGATTAATAATAATCTGAACAGAATATGTCATCGTGTCTGGATATCCATTAATGCTTTAAAGAATGTTAGCAGAAAATTAGAACATAGCCAAATTATCACCAACTTTTAGGTACAGCAGTTGACAAATATCTTCTAAACTGAGGGGTTCAGAGGAACCCCACTTATTGAAAGGGAAACAGGTCACACTTGCTCTTCATCTCCATATTGTGCATACTAACAGTGATGTCCCCACATTAGCGATATGGCAGTTGGGAAAACTGAATGTACCTTTTGGTAGAGCATGTGGTCCTTACTCAGACCTCTCTTAAATGCATGGAATGCATTTGAATGCATGTTTGAATACATGCTTTGATGCTTGAATCCATTTGACATCCTGGAAGGGATAAAACCTTGTGATTATTTAGAGATGGGAAATAGAAATGTGTTAGTTTCAGTTATATTCCTATAATAGCTATTTATTATATATCAATAGGAGCCGTGGTGGCATAGTGATTAGAATGCAGTATTGTAGGCTAATTCTGCTGACTGCCAGGGGTTCGATACTCACCGACTCAGGGTTGACTCAGCCTTCCATCCTTCCGAGGTCGGTAAAATGAGGACCCAGATTCTTGAGGGCAATATACTGACTTTGTAAAAGATGGCTGTAAAGCACTGTGAAGTGGTATATAAGCTACATGCTAAGTGCCACCGTGTTTTCTCCAAAATAAGATCCAACCAGAAAATAAGCCCTAGCATGATTTTTCAGGACCCTCGTAATATAAGCTCCACACCAAAAATAAGCCCAGTTAAGACCATCAGCCAGATGTACCATATTTCCCTTAATATAAGCCCTAATCAGAAAATAAGCCCTAATATGTGTCTTTTGGAGCAAAAATGAATATAAGACCCGGTCTTATTTTCGGGGAAACATGGTATTATTTTATTTTTGAATAACTGCAGACATTCTGAATTTATTTATCTACTTACTTATTTGTTGGATTTCTAAATCCATCCATCTCATTTACCATACTTTCCGGCGTATAAGGCGACTTTTGAAAGCGTTGAAATTGGCGCTGAAGTTGGGGGTCGTTTTATACGCCGAGTCGTCTTATACGCTGGAAATAACGGTAGTTTCCGGCGTATAAGATGACTTTCTAGGCATGTGACTCGGCACCGAAGTCGGGGGTCATCTTATACGCTGGGTCGCCTTATACGCTGGAAAATACGGTATATGATTCTGGGATGCTTACAGTTTTGCTAACTAAAACAAACTGAGTTGATTTGTGGATCACTCTATTATGTGAAATTATGTGAGGCCATGCTTTAACTCAGTGGTTCTTAACCTTTTTGAATGAATCGCCCCCTTGAGCCAATGAGGAAGTTGTCATCGCCCACCTCCCCCAACATAACCTCTCAATCACAACATAGGAAATAATTCTTCAATTTATGCAAACTCTTTTTTGTTTTCTTTAAAATTGTCATCAGGACATATGATGCAAATAATTTATTTCCAGTCTTTTTCCCATATCTCAACTGTGTGAAAAAGTTTGGTGCCACCCGTCACTTTATTCCCAAACTTAGTGATACATGTATTTCATTATTATCTTATTTATTCAAGACACTTAAATGTAATGACCACTGAAAACAAAACACTGGGAGCCGCAAAACCCTTTTGACATCTAAAATGAAGATAACACTGCATATATCCTTTTTTACCTTTATTATATATATATCTTCAGTGTTATCTTCATTTTAGATGTCAAAAGGGTCTCTCTCTCTCTCTCTCTCTCTCCCTCCCTCCCTCCCTCTCTCTCCCTCTTTCTGCCCTTGGTCTGCCAGTCCTCTTCCTCCACTCAGTGTGTGTGTGTGTGTGTGTGTGTGTGAGAGAGAGAGAGAGAGGGAGGGAGGGAGGGAGGGAGGGGCACTTGCACTTTCTCTCTCTTTCTCTCTTTCTCTTTCCCTTCTCCCTCTCTCTTTCCTCTCCCTCCCTCCCCCCTTCTTTCTCCAGGTGAAGAGAGAGAGAGAGACAGAGAGAGAACGAAAGGCAGAGGGTGCCGAAGGGGCGGGGAGGGAGGCAGGAGGAAGCAGAAGACGCCCTGTCACAGCTGGAGGCACCCAGCTCCACTGCCCGCTGGGCCTGCGGGGAGACCTCGGCTCACGATCATGTTGGCAGGCCGTCTTACATGCTGCTGGCATCCCCGGGCTCAATTCAAGGCCATGGGGCATCTGCGGAATGCCCCACCCATCGGCTGCATCACCAAGCCTCCCCTTGCGCTGCCGGCGTCCCTGGGCTTAAGTTGCAGGGCATCCATGGAACGCCCCCTGTCAGCTGCATTGCCAAACCTTCTCCCAGCGTCCTTGGTCGGAACTGGAGTAATGATCCGCCTCCCGCCAGGACCAACGCTGGAGCCTCCTTGCTGCCGGTAGGCTCATCGTGCTGGAGGAGCTGGGGCCACTCCTCACTGTGTGGCGCTCCCGGCAATCTGCGACCCACCAGCATCGCCCAGGGAGCGATGCCCCTGCCAGTCGCTGCCTCATCTGGGACTGCCACCCGGGGGACAGCAGGAGGAAGAAGAGGAGGAGGAGGGCAAGGAAGCCGGCGCCGGGCCCCAGGAAGAGGCGCTCCCACGGGTCTGACTGGGGCTCTTTTGCTGCTGGTTGGAAAATGCCTCCCCTCCCTTTCTCTCCCCCCATCTACTCACCTCACATTCTTCGCCGACAAAGCAGCCGGGACTCTGGCGCGCCTTCCCGGCCAGCTGGGTCAACGGTCCCGTGGCTGGGGATCGCAGGGGCTGCTCTCCCTCGGGGCTGCAGCTTGCGGGAAGGTTGGCCTGCTCAGCTGAGGCTCTGGCAGGCTGCTCCCAGTGGGGATCCTGGGGCTTCCCCACGTGGTTCCCCTGCCACGTGCACCTCGGACAGGGCCAGCCAGGGAAAGGGACTTCCTGCCTGCATTTCTTCCAGGGGGCAGGGCACCCAGGCATAGGACCAATCAGGAGCCCTGCGAGGGGACAAATCCGCATGAGAGAGAGAGAGAGAAAGAGAGAGAGAGAGAGAGAGAGAAGCACAAGTGCCTCTCTCTGTCTCTGTCTCTCTCTGCAAATGGCGGAGGAGGCTCGGAGCCACAGGGGAAGGCTCAAAAGTGTCCCCAAAACTTCTCGCTCCATCACCCCATATTGCCCCCTTTTCGTTCCTTCACCCCCCCATCACCCCTTTTCATTCCATTGCCCCCCTGAAAAATGAAATCGCCCCTTTGGGGGCAATATCGCCCAGGTTAAGAACCGCTGCTTTAACTGCACAATCTGTCTTAATGACTTATTTCAGTTCGTGCTTATTCAGTTAAAAGCAGTAGTGGTTGCAAATTCCTACTGTTTGGGCCCATTTTATTATTCTACATGTTTTAAATAGGAATGATATTCCTCTAACATACACAGGCTCCTATTTTTTAAAAAAAAGAGGATACAATTGAAACATGAACAAATAGAAAATGTATTTGTCTAATATGGCTGTAATAGGCCTGGATTCAAAGGGTAAAACGTGATTCAGAACATACTTGGGCATTATATCAAAAGCATCTCTTCCCAAAATTTCATGCCAACTGCTTTAAGGAATTTTTGGCAGGTGCTGTGTGGGGTCCCAACAATCTCCTGAATCTTATTTTGCCCATTAGATCTGCATTTCTGTACAGCCATGCTGTATAAAGCAATAATTACAGAATTTGAATGTACAGGTTTAGACAACTTGCTGTCTCCAGACTTTCTTCCATTAAAAAAAAAAAGCTTTGGGCATAAAGCCTGCTAGTTTGGTTTGAAGTTCAAGGCAGTCAGATAACTACAATGTACAGAGCTTGAAATGGCATGACATGCTGTCTCCATTCATTTCAGGTAATCTAAAAACCACATCATTGCTTCTTAGTAGAGAATAAATAGAATTTGTCCTTTGGTAGCATGAGTGGATGGATTTAATTTTACCAATTTAGAAGTACTTACAGTTTTAGGATTGTGTAGCCCAGTTTATGAGATATGACATAATTTATCCTTATCTACATGGATTTGGATTGTACAGTATATTCTCCAAATATATTGGATTGTAGGCTTCCTACGAAAAACAGGGCTGATTTCCCAGTGGGGCAACATCTGAATCACTACTTCAGTCTCAAATGTAATCTGACAAGTAGATGATGGAGTGATCAGATGAATAAAGTTTGACCAAACTTGAGGTTACAATTAGTTTCTTTTTGTATTATTTATATTCATTTATTTAGGTGTCTTGTTAATTTCTTCAAAATAACTTAATTGTACCTCATTTTATCTTGCTCAAAAATAATATGGCAGATTAAATAGTAATATCAAGTATATAACAGCATCATATTTTGATTCTGGTCATTTTGATTGTGGCATCAAATCTAGTCCATTCAGTGGAATTTAATGCAGTATATAAGGCCACAGATCAAAGTGTTCTTCTTGTGAAACATGTATATTATTTTTGTATATTAGTTTTGTCACCAGAGTCCCTCCCAGTTATACCTTCTTTGCCAAGGAGAGGTATCATCCAGAATAATCCAGATGCTGTTAATAGTGAGCATAAAATGGGCAGGTAATGAATTAAGGTAGAAAATTATTTTTCTTACTGGCTATTGCGATGTAATGTATCCAGAATAACTCATTCCTTTCTAGGTAATTATTACAGTACAATAAAAATAATATACATTCAAAGAATACAAAAGAGTGTAAGGTTTGTTCTGGCCTTTGGCCGAAACAAAACCCGCAAGGTCATTTTATAGTCTGAATAAGAGTAAGGTGATGCATATTAATTCTCTTACCCTATAACGATTGCTATATCATATTGGAAGCCAACAGCCTATTTTGTTCTGTACCTAGTTCATAAATACATGTTTCAGTTTAGATGCTAACCATTCCAAACCTGCTGTTTCATGCATGGAATAATTTGTGAGTAAACATGTTACTCCTCTATAATTATCACCATGACCCTTGTCACTCTGTGTTTCTTCGGAGTGTATAGATACATGGAATACGTGGTTAATCCAAATGTAATCAATCCATGGAATTCTCTCCTTGGCATCCAAGAAAGCATAGAGAGAGGTTCCTGCTAT
Source organism: Crotalus tigris (assembly GCF_016545835.1). Classification (NCBI taxonomy): domain Eukaryota; kingdom Metazoa; phylum Chordata; class Lepidosauria; order Squamata; family Viperidae; genus Crotalus; species Crotalus tigris. Next base: position 1,552,649 of record NW_024096524.1, on the reverse strand, counting down.
CCAGAATCTCCTTACTCAGTCAGCAAGTGTGATTGCCAAAGCACATGACAAGATGATGATAAACTTTCTCCAAATGGCCCGGCAGTAGGCAAGGAGTGTGTGTATGTGTGGGGTACAGTCATCGGAACCTTTCCACAAAAAGAAAAATTGCTTCCAGTTTTCTTTTCTCTTCCTCACCCATTTCCCTCATCTTCCAGCTGTTTGTCTGCTATAAATACAGCCCAAATATTATGGAAGCTAGTGGTGTGCTTAATGAGGATGGGGGAGATCAATTTTATATATTTATTTTTTCACTCATTCATTTAGTTCATTTCTACACTGTCCATCTCAATAAAAATTGAGGGCAAAGATGTTCAACTGAAAATTTGGGGGTGGGAGGAATGTGATTGCTGGCTGATTGGTGGAAGAGAAAGAAGATAGATTAGGAACTTAAGTGAACAACTGCCTAGAGCAGCGGTCCCCAGTCTTTCTGGGTCTGCGGACCAGAGGTGGTTGGGGGGGGGCAGAGGGGATGGTTCTGCACATGTGCCCACGACTTCCACAAATGGAACTTCATATGCATGCACACTCGCCTGCCACATACACGGTCTGGTTCTCAACAGGCCAGCAGCCCAGTACCGGGCCATGGATAAAGGATTGGGGATCCCTGGCTTAGAGGACAAAAATATAAAGTTGAAGGCTTATAGACCTTTGGAGACATATTGAAAGGTAGTAAAAACATCCTCCTTCCATGGGAATGGATTCCTTGAACTGACATTGCAAAAGTACCGTAGTGTATTTCAGGAAAGGAGGACCATTCTGAATGATAGAACAAATGGGCAGTTTTCTAGGAAAATTTAGACTTTTTACCCTATGAGAAGAAGCAAAACAGGAGAAAAACCTAAATAATCTTGGCATTGATTGAATGACCAGTAAAAGCTGTTTTTATAAGGCATGGTAATTGATTCAAGTGAAATATGAGCAATAAGTTTCCCAATGCTTAGTTAGAGCCTTGTTAAAATGAGTTCTCATAACTTCTGCAGATTTCTTTATATTTAGTTTGTTTAAATTGGTTAATCATTTTTATGGTTCACTGACACTTTATTTAAGGAAAAGCCACATGGATGTGTATTGCTGCATTGCAATTTATGTATTATAATATGCTATGCACACATATTCTTCTAAGTAAATAAGCCTCCTACATACTGTTGTTCGAGTGACAACAGAGTCTGGTGTTGTTACTACACAAGAATAATAATTCTGTTAGGAATAGGCATAGGATTGGTATTAAAGAAGCATGCTTTGTTCTGTATTATAACCAGATGTTTTTCTTTTATTTTCTCTTCTGCTCAAATTATCAGGACAACCTCCATGACAACAACTATGCCTCTGCAATAAATCTTGCTTGCTTGCTAATTGATTGATTGATTGATTGAAGGAGAGTTGGTTCGGTAACTATTTCTGGGCATCTAGAACTTGGAAATACTTCTACATCTCTGGAGAGCTTTCGTTCATTGGAATAGAATAAAAAGTTCTGTATGTAAATGGTTAGGCTGCATAAGAGAGTGTTATATCAAATAGAATTTAAGGCTTTTTATTATTTGTAGTGTGAAATGAAAAACATAAATTGGTTGCAGTGATTTTCCTCCTCATATATTAGCAAATGGGTTAGATACAGATGCCTCCCCTCTATATATCAAGGAAAATAACTTCCATACTGAGCCAGGCTGTGGCAGTATCTTTCAGCATTTTCGTTGTGTATAACAAGTTTCCCACACTGTTTCTACTTAAAATCCTTATGGGGGGGGGGGGAAATGTAAGTAATTAAATACTATAATGTCTATGCAATATTAACAACACTCTTGGCCTTGCGTGTTATTAAAACAAATGTGCTTCATATAAATAAATGCTATATGTAGATAGCTTAATATTACACATTTGAACAGGGATATGGAATTAGATTTAGATTGGTCTTTTCTGATATGTCTGTTAGTAACACATGCACACACACACACAAACACATGAGTTTGGTAACATTTGCTCCTAATCATGCATGGTACTAAAATATAAAATATTATTGTTGTTGTGTGTAAGAATTTTTAGTTGGCTGTTTTATGGAATAAACATTCTCTCAATTTCCCTTGCTGTCATATCAGAGATCGCTCTGTCTTTAAAATAAACATGCCATCGTATTTTGAAATTGTTGGTAGGTCCCTCTGCTCCTTCCAGTAGATTTATTTATTCTTCCAATGATTTACATTCTTTGACTGAGTTGTTTTGTTTTTAAAGAAATCCAATGCCTGACTGCCAGAATTGTTTTCTTTTTCTTAGAAAAACTTGTTTTGTTCACATCTGTAAGATGGTCTCTGTAATTTTCGATGAATTGAGCAACAAATAAGTATTTCCTCTTGTAAGCTTTAAAAAGTAGATCCAATTTAAAAGTATAATAATGAATCTGAAATGTTTGGAAGCCACTGCATCCAGAAGTGGATTCCTTTATTACTGTTTTGTTGATGAAGGAGACTTTGTTAACATTGATTTTTCCAAGAGTTTATTGAAGTTGTTAGTAAATGGCTAATGTCTTTGGTGATTTAAGCAAGATTGTCACTGAACTATGAGGTACATTTTCAAAGTGATCTCCCCCCCCTTTAAAAAAAATACTATACTTATTTTTGTTTTCCTCCATCCTTGAATAAAAGAAAAAAATAGGATTCTGGAAAGAAAAATTGAGGCAATTTACACGGCGTTTATTCAGCTTGTGCAAATAACTCTACAACAGGTTAAATTGAGAAATCATTTGTCCATTTTGGTGCAAGAACAGCAGAAGGTTTGTGAATTTTTTTTTGCTTAGTATTGTGTCTAGTATCAATTCTTGGCCAGAGCTGGAATGTGTAAATCTCTAGGACATCAGAAGTACGATAACAAACATGGCTACAGTATGAAGCTCTTTGTCAGGTTACCACTGTTGTCTCTGCCTTTTTTAACATCCTGCACCAATATATGAAAGAACATGAAAAGAAACCAGTTTTTCAAGCAGAACTTCTCCATGGTGTTTTTCATATGGACTGTATTCTTAAATAATTTCTGTCTTAGATTAAATACATATTAGAGCTATTGTGGCAAAGGATCTCAAATTATCACAAGTGCTACTTTAGAAATAATTTGTTAGCTCATGATTAAGTGTAACTTTATTAAATAAAAAGAATTGTATTGTAAGGGAACTTCAAAACATTGCCATTTCACTTTGGTCACTTAAGTCATAATGTTTTTCATTAGCCATAACTTCAGTATTCAGATTTTTTTGTGTTGTGGCCCTCAAGCTATGATTTTGAGACCCCTGTCTGAAGGATTATGCTGCTTTTTATTACAGCATGAACTGTGGGACTATAGACAATGCATTTGATTTCTCCCCAGTATATTTGTATTGCTTCTTTTCTCATATAAACTTTTCCTGAGATCTCCTCCTTTATTTCTTATATTGTGTGAGTTAATTTCCACTCACATGCAGTGACTGACTTCTCGTTGCATGTTTTCCCACTTACATTGCTTTGTGCCTTGAGAAGTGCAGGAGGAGATTGAAGAGAGGGTCTATTTTGCTGACAGATGCTTTTCTCTCAGCAGATGGACACAGTTGGATATAATTCATCTCCCTTTTTTTAGTTCATATTAACAGGGAAGAGAGGAGAATATTACCCCAGGTTAACAATAAGACCCAAATTCAATGCATTTGCTCCCAGTACAAGAGTCTGCTAGTCCTCCCCAGAGCTGTTGCTATATTTATTTGGGAATAAGTCCCAGTGAGTTTAGTGGGATTTGTTCCTGAGTAAACATACAGGGATTGTAGTGTTAAAAAGCAGCAATTTCAGCATGATGAAACCTGATATACCCTTCTTATACAATTAATATTCATTTTATTTATTCGTTTAGTCCACGGGTCAGCAACCTGCGGCTCCAGAGCTGCATGCGGCTCTTTGAGCCAACACCTGCGGCTCCGTATCCTCTGCCATTTGCAGAGAGAGAGAGAGACAGAGACAGAGAGGCACTTATGCTGCTCTCTCTCTCTCTCTCTCTCTCTCTCTCTCTCTCTCTCTCTCTCTCTCTCTCTCTCTCTCTCCTCTTTCTCTCTCTCTCTCTCTCACATGTGGACTTGCCCCCTCGCAGGGCTCCTGATTGGCCCTGCGCCTGGGTGCCCTGCCCCTGGGAGGAACGCGGCCAGGAAGTGCCTTTCCTGAGCTGGCCCCATCCAAGATGGAGCCACGCAGGGAAGCCCCGGGATCCCCACTGAGGGAAGCCCACCGGAGGTTCTGCTGAACAGCCAGCTCTCCCGCAAGTTGCGGCCCAAGGGAGAGCAGCCCCTGCGATCCCGGCTGCCAGGAAGGAAGAGGGAGATGCAGCAATGGTAAGAGAGGAGAGCCTCCTCCTGGGGCCCTCTTCCTCCTCCTCCCCTTCTTCCTCCTGCTGCCCCTCGGGCAGCTTGGGCTGGCGCCAGGGCAAGAGGGGCATGGGGGGCAGTCGGGCCGGCAGAGGGGCTGGCAGCCCCCGCCAAGGCTACATTAGATGGGCGGAGGGTAAGCCCGGGCAGCGCAGAGTCCCGCCAGCAGTGCCGGCTTCTTCGCCCTCCTCCTACCCTCCTTCCTCCTGCTGCCCCCATGGGCGGCAGTCCTGGCTGGGATGGTGGCTGGCGCCAGCATCGCTCACTAGGCAGCCGAGTTGGCCACGCATCTCCCCGATCCGGTCCGGGCGGCAATTTCAGTGGGGATGGCAGCTGACGGGGGCATTGCTCTCTGGGCTGTCCCTGGGCAGCCGAGCCAGCCACGTGTCTCCCCAGATCGGGCCCAGCAGCAGTCCCGGTTTGGTTGCCAAGAAAGTCACCTGGAGATGTTTCCACTTTATAATCTTGCCTTCGAGTTTTCCTGCCCAAAATAAAACCTCTGTTTGGATTTATAAGGCTGCTCAAGCCCTAATCTCGGACTCTCGCTGGACGACAATAAAAACTGGCCTCTCCCCAAACTCAAACTGAGTACAAGAATCCTGAACTCGCTTGGCCTCTCTCCCTGCTGAAAGGGTCCCTGTCCCCCGGCCCCCCTCATGTTTGTGCTGCCCTGCATCATGCGGTCTGTCGGGTCCTTTAACAGGGGAGCAGCTTAGAGTCAGGAATGATCCCCAGGAACCCCTCCACCACCATCCCCGCTTTCCCCAGCTCGATCTCAGCCGCTCGTTGGGTTGCTTGGCCGGCGACTGAAGGCCTCCCCGTCTGCTTCTGGGGGCGGTGGCTCCGAGGCAGAGGAGACTGCTGCAAGGGAATCGCTGCCGCCGCCGGAGCAACTCACAACCCAGCGAAGGGAGGGAGCCTGTCGAACCAGCCAGGTCTCTCTGCACGGGGCGTGCCCTCGCCCAGAGCACTGGCTGCGCCTGCCCTGTTCTCACAGCCGAGTGTGATTCTGCCGGCGCTGAGCCGTCTCCCAGGAGGCTTCCCCTGTGGCCCTCGGTTGCGGCCGCCTGGGAGGGGGGGAACCAGCGCCCCCATCCTTACCAAGCTTCACCGCCTGCGACCCCTGAGCTCTGCTCCAAGGAGAGGCCAGAGGTGGGGAAAGGGCTCCTCGGAGGGAAGCGGCTGCCAAAGCCGGATGCGGCAGAACAAAGTCCAGCTGGCCCAGGGATTTCCGAGGAAGACGGGCAGACGGTGGGGCAGAAGTGGGCCGCTCGCCCGCCGCAGCTCAGTCATGCCTGCTACACATTCTTTCCTGCAACCACTCCTCATTCCTTCGTCGGCGTGTGCTGGCCCTGGAGTGCCTGCTCGCAGTCAGGCACGTAGCCGGTTTGGTTGGCACGCAAGGCCAGGGGGGGGGGAGGAAAACCACCGCACCTCTGCCACCTGCCCCCGGTGTCCAGGTACCCTCTGGGATGGGACCTGGGTAGCAGCAGGCCAGGGCCTCTGCAGCACTGGGGGGCTTTACATACAGAACTTTTAAGAGGGAGGGGCAGCGGGGGCATTGCTCCTGGACTGATCTCTGGCAGCCGAGCCAGCCACGTGTCTCCCCGGGCCAGTCCGTGGTGCCCCGGGTGCCTTCTGCTGCCTCCTGCCCCCCACACTTGGCCTTCCCGGGACCTCCGCCCGTTTTCCCATGCCCGTGCCTCCTTTCCCACCGCCCAGCCTGGCCTGGCTTGCCCTCTTGCAGGATTTGGCGTTGGAAAGGCCGGCAGGCAGCCGGGGAGGTCGAGTGGCCCTGGCGAGGGAGCCACTCCCGCCCCATGGCTGGCTGGCCAGGAATCCCATCCAGCTCGGTGGGGAGCTGGGGGACCGCCTGACTGCCACAGGAGTGTCCACGTGGGCCGGCTAATTGTGGGCTCCCTCCGTGAGTCAGGCACACGGGCCTCCACGCAGCCACCTCTAATTGCGCCCCGCGAGGGCCCGACCGAGCCCCAGCCTGACTTTCGAAATACAGTTTGCCCGAATTCTTTCTGAACTGTAAGATGTCCAGAGTCACTGAAAGGGGCAACCAGACATCTTGAGGGGAGAGGAAAGAGAGGAGAGAGAGGAAAGAGAGAGAGAGAGAAGAAGAGAGGAGAGAGGAAAGAGAGAGGGAAAGGAGAGGGAGAGGAAAGAGAGAATCAGGGAGAGGAGAGAGAGGGAAGAGAGAGAGAAAGAGGAAAGAGAAAGAGGGAGAGGAAAGAGAAGGAGGAAAGAGGGAGAGGAAAGAAAGACAGAGGAAAGTGAAAGAGAGAAGAAAGAGAAAGGAAAAGGAGAGGAAAGAAGAAAGAAAGAAAGGAAAGATAAAGAGAGGAAAGAGTAAAGAAAGAGGAAAGGAAAGAGGAAAAAAGGGAGAGGAAAGAGAAAGTAGAAAGAGGGAAAGGAAAGAGTGAAAGAGGGAGAGGAAAGAGAAGAAAAAGAGGAAAAAAAGAAAGGAAAGATAGAGGGAGAGGAGAGAGAGGAAAGAGAAGGAGGGGGAGAGAGACTCTTTTGATATCTAAAATGAAGATAACACTGCATATATCCTCATTTTATCTTCATTTTAGATATCAAAATGTTTTGCACCTCCCAGTATTTTGTTTTCGGTGGAAAATGGGTCCAAATGGCTCTTTGAGTGTTTTGGGTTGCCTACCCCTGGTTTAGTCCATTTACAGCCCTGAAATTCATCCTTCCTCTTGATCTCCCTTTTATAGCTAGTCCTCAACTTATGCCCACAATTGAGCCCAAAATCTATGTTGCTAAGTGAGAAATTTATTAAGTGAATCTTAATAAATTTCAACTTTTTTTGTCACATTAGTTAAGTGACTCACTGCAGTTGTTAAATTAGTAACACGATTGTTAAGTGAATCCCGGCTTCCCCATTGACTTTGCTTGTCAGAAGTTTGCAAAAGGTGATCACGTGACTCCAAGACACTGCAACCGTCATAAATGTGAGTCAGTTGTCAAGCATCCAAATATGAACCACATGAGCATAGGAATGCTGCAACAGTCATAAGTGTAAAAAATGGTCATAAGTCACTTTTTTCAGTGCCATTGTAACTCTGAACAGTCACTAAGGGAACTGTTGTAAGTCAAGGACTACGTGTACAATAATAACAAAAGATTTTAATTCCAGCTTCACTACTATCAAAGTCCATTAAATTGAAAAAACAATGTAGAGAGAATAGTTCCTTTGTGGGGTAGAAAGTTTGTCATTCTGCATTCATGTGCGACATTGAACTAGAATTTACTGAATAAATTCCATAATGCTTTTCTTTTAGATAAGTATCTGTCAGTTTTCTCTAGCATGTTAATAGTCCAGTCTTGCAGTCTTCTCATTCCCATCCCCCAGAGCCAACATGGTCTGGTTTAATGGGGTCGGGACCCCATTTGGGGTCGAACGACCATTTCACGGGGGTCGCCAAACAACGCAGTCTGCCATTTTTCCCCCCTTTTCCTTAGCTGTCCTACTTTCTTTTATTCTGTTGGCTTTTGAATAGAGTCTAATTCTCTCTTGAATAGAGTCTAATTCTATTGGCTTTCAAAAGCCAATAGGAATTGTCCAGGCTGTCTCTGCCCTGCTGAGCCCGCCAAAAGTCCCATTCTGCAAACAGTGCTGCACCAGTTGAGTAGTCCTCGACTTACGACCAGTTGAGTAGTCCTTGACTTACGACCAGTTGGGGGTTGCGGCATTAAAAAGTTAGAGAACCACTGTGCTAGACATTAATCATCCTTCTTAGACAAAAAGATAGTATAGTAAATATATGCAGCAAATATTATTTAGATAAGCATTTCATGTATGAAAAATTCATCTCTTTGTACTAGCTTGATGAGGGACATTTAGAGCCTTTTTTTCTATAACTAATGGATCAAGTGTGAATACCTCTATTTTAATTGTTTAATGTAAGAAGGGGGACATTAGTATAATAGTATTGTAAGATCTTGATAACTAACTATCCGGTAATTACCCTAAAAGTAATAATTGATGTAATGTTTAGAACAGAAAGTGGATGTAGTTTGAGAGAGAAGGGGTAACCTTAAAAATGTAAGTCAGTCCTGTCCTATTCTAATAACAAATCTCTCTTACATTTAAAAATATTCTGTTTAAAATTATATAAAAGTGTGATTTCTCTTTACATTTGTTTGTTTTTTGTTTGTTTAAGAAAAATAGAAAAATTAAAAAGCCTTAAATAAAATGTACTTAGAAATAATTAAACACTTAAACAAAAAGAAACAAACAGCAAGAACTAAAAAAAACCTTACTTACTGAAGACACTCAGCTATTAGGCAGAAATTCTGGATTTATTAAATTTCCTAATTTAATATTACATATTGGAAGCAGGAGAACTATTGCTTGGGGGCTGGTGAGGCATCTGGAGAAATAAAAATATTAACACTTACAATAAGGAGATATATGGCCCCAAACTTCCAAAATGCATGTGTTTTGGTTCAGACATGCATTTCCGGGGAGGATGGCGTACAGTGCACCTTTGATATCCTTAGTATGGTAGATTCTTGTTTGTCATTACTTGCTGTGCGCGCGCACACACACACACACACACACACACACACACACACACACACACGCAACTCCCTGATACTAGATAACATTCAAGGATACTTCAAGATATTGGTGCAGAACTGCTAGCTTATATGAAATAAACATAGACTCCCATTTGCTGCTCATTCACTAAGTTACCTATTTGATACATGAAATTTTAGGAAAAGTCCTAGCAGTCTCATCAGTCCATATTTGGTCTAGTGTTAAAGACACCAGGTTAGAAACCAGGAGAATGTGTATTTTTATTGGTAGCGAGAAACTATCTGGAATAATTCTGGGAATGTAAGCCCCTCCATTGAAATGTTTCTTCACTCGGGAAGCATACCAGTAGATTTTTGGACAGGTCATGATTTCTAAGCCTAATTTGCCTCTTCTGATAAGATTAATTTTATCCCTGCTTAGCCTCTATGTAAACAAGCTCCATCACATGAAATGTCACAGAAAAGCCACCTTGTTCTTCTGACTGGTGTTATATTGAGCTGTGACAGATCTGCTTTGAAAATAACACAGATGTGCAGTCTCTAATTTCACAGTTCTACATAATTTTTTTTTCTTTTAAAATGCAGATACAGCTAGTAATCTTGGGCATGTGCTTTCAGGAAGTCTTAACTTATAAAACAGGAAGGTTTAAAAAAAACCTTTAAACACAAAGGACCTTGTCCCTTTGAGAATTTGAAAAGAAAATGATGTTAACAGAATAAGTATTCAACCCTGTTAGACAGCAAATCTATGGGTTATTTTTAAGCTAATTACTCAGAATTAAACAAAAGGCTTAATGCCTTTTCCCTGAACAGGAGCTGAGGTCAAATTAAATGAAGCTGAGACATTGTTTTTGTTGAACATTCAGGCTTAAACAGATCACGTTTGGCCGGGTTGGAACTGTGCCTATGGTACCAAAAGTTGTACTAAGCAATAGTGATGTGTGATTTTCGAAAACACTTGCTTATGCTGAGAGAAAATGCAGATGCAAAAAAGACTACTTATGCTCTGTTTCTACCAGTCTTCAGGAGTTCTCAGCACTTCTGTATAGATGGAAGACAACTACTTACTAGTAATTTTGGACTTTATCAGCAAATGAGCAGTGAAACTTTTAAAGTAAACCATGCATATTAACCCCACTGTAAAGAGTTAGCATGAGCAAATACAGTGTATGTTCTGGGAAAGACTAAAATGAAGAAAGATGTTTTATAATGTCAGATGTTTGATACAGTGATCTAAAGCATTCTTAATTCTATATTCCTTCTTATAAGAAATAGTTTAAAATGTAACTCTCTCTGTCTCTGCATGCGTAGATAGAGATGAGATATATGTTTACATTTAGATAGAGATACAGATGTAGATAACAAGTGTTTAGAATATGCTTTAGTGTTCCCAAGAGTCAAAGCCAGAAGAAATATTAAAACGAATTTGATAAATGATTACTAGAAAATGTATAAATATAATACAGATAGTGCTCAACTTATGACCACAATTGAGCCCAAAATTTCTGTTGCTAAGTAAGAAATTTGTTAAGTGACTTATGTTTCATTTTATGACTTTTCTTGCCACAGTTTTTAACTGACTCATCACAGTTATTAAGTTAATAATAGGGTTAAGTGAATCTGGCTTCCCCATTGACTTTGCTTGTAAGAAGGTTGTAAAAGGTGATCACATGACTCTGGGACCCTGTAACTGTCATAAATATGAGTCAGTTGCCAAGCATCTGAAGTTTGATCATGTGACCATGGGGATGCTGCAACGGTGGTAAATGTGAAAAAAGGTCACTGTTTTCAATGCTGTTATAACTTTGAACAGTCACTAAATGAACTTGAGGACTACCTGTATATGAGTATTGAAATGAATGATTAATTCTGATCCTGTTAAAAGTAAATAATTTGAATTTTTCAGAATACAAGTTAGAAAATTGTAATTTAAGGATGTTTATTATTAATTATTATTAGTTAACTCATCTAGGCAATTTGGAAGGCTGAAGGTGGGCCCGAACCCAGCTCTTCTCGGTCCCAATCTAAAATCTTAATTACTTCACCATACTGATTAATTTTGAAATGAAGAGCTTGTAAGGGAAACACAGAGTGATCTTAATCCTGTGTATTAAGAATATGTTGAACATAGTTTTTTTGCTATTCTTTTATCCGTTTTGCACAATTTTTATTTCAAACTTTAAAATTCTGTATATTTTATTTTCAGAACTGTCCCAAAATGTCACATCATAGCATGCCTCAGTTTTGTAGCGAAGTAGAATTGTCATGTAGTAGCCAGTTGAGAAAAATAGCATGATTTCTGTAATAGCATCTGATGAGTGTGCCTGGTTTGTTCTTTTTGTGAAACAAAAAAGCAAGAATCAGAAGTTCTATTGCAGATTTAGGATTGGTTTGTGTGTAGGTCATTGGCTGGTTTCCCATCTTTACCGCCTTGATTGAATTGTCTTGTATATGTGGTCATGTAGGTTTGAACTTTAACTTTATCAGTACATTTTGCTGGAATTTCTGGAATAGGAGTAGAATATGAATGAAAATTGTATAGCCATGACTGAAAATAGCTATAATTACTTTAAGCACACATGTGACCCCTTTCCATCCCACTTGCCCTCCAAATTGTCATAAACATAATTGTAGTAGCTGGTCTTTAATATCTGAAAGTTGCTTTTCCTGATAGTTAATTAGTTTATCTCTTTAAACTTTAGGGGAAAGGTTTTTTTGATAAACCAGTAGGCATAAAATATAGACTTCCTGATTGCAATCTTATAGCATTATCATAAACTGTTTTCTATTCCTGGTTTCAGTATCATGAACACAGTATCCTGTGCAAATTAATTCCTTTCTTTTAAAGTATGCAGTTTCATGAGAATAAAATAATACTGTTTATAGTATAAGATTTCATGTACATGGGAGTTATAATACCTGTGTCTTGAATGCTAGGCTCCATGTTTTTTTCCTCATCCAGATCATTATTTTGTCCTTGTTTTTAATTTTCCTTGACAAATGTCTTTTTAAACATATCTTCATATTAATATTTGTATGTGTACTCTACAGGTAAAAAACCATATCTCTGCAATTTTTCTGGAGAAGATGCATCTGGGACAGCCATACAGCTCAATCAGGCAAGAAACAATAGAGAAAAAAATGCTGTGGAATCTAAACCAGAAGTGCTAAAGGTGGCATCTACACCACATGACAAGATCAAAGGACCTTTTCCAAAATATGTGGATTGCAAAATTTATCCTGATTCAAAGATGTCAGCATTTCAGCAAAGTTGTGATTTTCCTTGTTCCAGTAAGACTGCCGATGTGAGACTGAATTTGCAAAGCCCATTGGAAATTCAGCAGAAGCTCACTAAAGAGAGCCTTGTAGAGATGAATGAACATTCTATGCTCAATAAAGATACAGAGATGTCTGAAAAGACTCCATTAGATCTAAGTGAGAAATCAACTAGGGCTGATTCATGCCACAGAAGTTTTACCTCAACCTTGCAGGCTGCTCTGATTGTCCACCGATGTCCTTACTGCAGTCATAAAACTTACTATCCAGAAGTCCTGTGGATGCACAAAAGAATTTGGCACAAAGTTAGTTGTAATTCTATGGCTCCTGCTTGGGTTCTTCAAAATGGATTCAAGAGTATAAAACATAATTCTGTTTTTATGGCAAGAAGTGGGCGCACTGGACCACCTCCGGTACTTGGTGGGAAAGAATGCCAACCTTTGCCTATAGCCAGATTTACACGTACTCAGGTGCCGAGTGGGTTGTCAGGATCCAAAAATAATTATTCTGATATTGCTGTATCTCCTAAGCCTGGGGCTATGGCAAAAGATGTACCATCCACTGGGGGCTGTGGTCTGCAACCATCAGCTATTGATGGATATAGACCACCCAAAATTAATCACACTCACGAACAATACAGTACAGTAGCCCAGCAGCCCCAATTAAAATCAAAATTTGATGTGAACGCCAAATTGATGCAAACGGGAAACTTTAGCAGAAATTCAACGCCTTCCCATACAGTGATATCTAAACCTAGTCCACAGCCCTCCAGTAGCAGAGAAACAGAAAAGTATATAGTCCCTCAAGTAAATGCTGGATCTGCGCCTTTAATCAAGCATTGTACTCCAGATACAGGGAAGGCCAAATTTTTATCTCCATCTCAGTACCACCCTCTGTGTAAAACTGAGCCATGCGCTACTCAAGAACCTCCATCAATGCCTCAGCAAGAACGTACAGCCAAGAGGGAAAATGAAATGAGAGCATTGATCAATTGTACTGGAGGATCCAGAGCAAGTCCTTTGATGCAACCTCAGCCTGTTGCAGCAGGACCTCCTCCACCTGTACATTCCACCAAACAGGAGCCATCCCCTGAGGGGCATGAGAAATGTTTGGATATTGTAAACATCTTAAAGACCTCCATTCCAAAGGATCTGGCTACTTTCTACCAAACCTGGGGTGCCAATAGCCCTGTAATGGACCGTGCTGGTAAGAATCCTAAGAACTGTCTTTCCAGCATATTTTTAAATTCTTAATTTTTTTTTTCTCCTAACATAAGAAATTCTACAAAACACTTGTGTGGTTACTGTCTGTGTTTGGTAAGGTTATATCTCCTATTTAACTGTCCTGTCCTGCATCGGATCATTTAGGTGGCTTACCTGGGAATAACACTGCTATTGAACTTAATGGCATTTCCTTCTGATAAAAGATCTGTATGGTCTCAGTGCTAAAATTCTATCTGCAATTAAGTGCTAGATTCAGTCTCCCCCTTTTTTTAAAAAAAAAGGGGGGGGGAGGATGATTGAAGATGCTTGGGAGAATTCCCTCTACATGAAATGTCCAAGCAGAAGTTACAATATCATATTTGTATCCAATCTAAAATAGGGGGCTGGAATTTGTGTGAGAAATGATTATTTCAAGAAAATTGCAACTTTATTGAAAGTTTAGAGTGCAAGGAATTTTCAGAATTCACTGATAGATCTGTGCTTTAGAGATAAAACAAATCATAAAACATTGAAGATAGAGGGAAAGGAAATAATAAAAAACAATTCACTATTAAGACAAAATAATTTTGGCTAGGTTTGATGTTTGTTGGATTTTCAGACTCCAGTTTAACTGCTAAAATCAGAACAGTAATGTCTAATTTGCAAAGGCCCCTTTCTGTGTGATAGATTTGAGCAGAAGTTTTGGGAATTGGATAATTTCAGATTGATTTGAAAGATATTTGACTCTGCATATCTCAGTCCTACCAACCCTGCACCATTATTATTCTTTATTTCAAATGGCTGTGAACTGCAAAGTAGATCTTTATAGCAAGCAAAAAAAGTTATATATAACAATATTTTCAGGCATAATATCAACTATTACTTTAATATTTAAAATGGGAATTTATTAAGGTCTATTTATTAAATATGCTGAGCCTTCATGTGTGTGATATGATAGCAATAATGAAAGAGTGCTCCTGAGCATATGCAGAGCTCTATTTCCACTGGTTAGGTTACCAGAATTTCATAATTCTAATCTAGTGGGCTACCATGACAGCAGCAGGAAAAAGCAAAGAAGATCGAAATTCTGGAGAAGATTTTGAATCTAGGCTTAGCTGGAAATCTTCACCAAATACAAGGCTAAATATAGCATTCTCAGAATTTAAGATGAGTTGATTTAACCACAAGATAAAAGATAAAAGAATTCAGCATTTAACACCAATGACTTGTCTTCCCTAAGTGATTTATTAAAATTTACTTTTTTTCTTGTTTGCCCAGTGTAAATATTTTTGTTGCTTAGTCTCTTAGATAAATATAGCTCATTTCCTCATGAGCTAAATTAATACAGATTTAAATATTAACCAGTTAGAAAGAATAAGACCCATTTTGGGAAAATTCCTTGCAAATGTGCACATACCTTGAAGATTTATATAGTAGATGTGTATGACTGTCCACTGAGCAAAAGGAAATTACAGTAGGTTTGCCAAGATGTAGAACAAAGAGATAAGTATTTGATGAGTTTTATCCAGGGCAGCTGTTGGTAAGAAAATATCCTTAAAACATGGCAAAAACATTTGATTTGTAAAGGATACTGTAAAACTCTTAGCAATTATCTGTAAAGAGCTGTAGGGCAGTATCTAATAGGTTGCTGAGAGTAAGGAACTTGAATTATTAGCTAGGCAAAAAGGTTGAAACATTTTTAAGACCTGAGAAACAAGCTAATGTTCAAAACAGCTTGGGCAAACATGTCCCTAATCCATTGAATGATAAACTAGAGGAGAAACAACGCAATCAGACTTGCAGGATTTTGTTCTTATAGCCAATCCCAATACAAGTAGCTAATCTTCCTGCAGAATGGATTTCTTGATCTGTTCTATCTAGCGGAACCTGCCTAAGAAGTTGCAGTGAAAATGTATATCCATTTATCTTACTTACTGACAACATTATAAGGGCCCCTTCTTATAACGGGGCTTCTACTACATAGGTGAAAAATTAGTTTTTTTAATTTTGCATTTTTGAACTAAAACTTATGAACTAAAACTTAGTTCTTTTTCAAAATTCAGTTTTTGAGCTCTTCCCCATACAAAAACATGACATGTACAAAAGCTGTATACAAAGATTTAGGAAAATAATGCATGAAAATGCATCCTAATAGACAAAAATGTGTGCAGAATCTGAACATTAAGCAAACTTGGAAACAAAAAAACCATGCTTATTTGGAAAATGACCAAGGAAAATACAAAAAAAAAAAAAAAAAAGATTCAAGGAATAAGATGAAAGAAAAAAAGAGAAAATCAGATTGACAAATAATAACAGTGAGAAACCACTGTGACAGATTTACTTATCATTGACTACTATTTGGCAGTGCCTTTTTTATGTGAAGTAAAATCCACTTGCATTGTGATGAATCTGTTTTTTGGTTCTTCCCATGTCAACCTTCCATTTCTGGAATAACTAATGCCAGGATTAGGAACATTTTTCAGAAGATGATTTTTTTCTGATATCAATTGTGGTAAGTAGGAAGCATGTTAGCCAGTTTCCACGTTAAGGCAATAGAATGCTTGGACTTCAAGTCTTCCCAGATTATTTTAGCCATAATGCCATGTGCTGACTTTTGGGGCTGCTTAGGCTGCAGCCATAAGAAACTCTCAGATGCTGATAGTAATGCCATTATACAAGTTAGGACAGCTCTCGTTAACGGGATACATTATATAGGAAGTCCTTGACTTACAACAGTTCATTTAGTGACCATTCAAAGTTACAGTGGCACTGAAAAAAGTGACTTCTGACAATTTTTCATACTTACAACCATTGTAGCATCCCCATGGTCATGTGATCAAAATTAAGATATTTATGACATTTTCAGTGCCCCATGGTCACGTGATCAACTTTTTCTACCTTCTAACAAGCAAAGTCAATGGGGAAGCCAGATTTACTTAACTAATTTAACAACAGTAGTGACTCACTTAACTGTGGCAAAAAGGTCATAAAATGGGACAAAATTCATTTAACAACTGTCTCACTTAGCAACAGAACTTTTGGACTCAATTGTGATTGTAAGTCGAGGACTACCTGTAATTTCTTAGCATGAAATAAGTTTGCTAATGACCTAGGTAAACAATTTAAGCCAAAGACTCAGGTTTTGTTGCTAAATTAGTCATGTTGTCCCAAGTACCATGCAGAAATACACATGTGCCATTGTGGATGCTGTAAACAGTAAAAAAGCAAGAATTTACAAGAATGAAAAGTAAGGAAAATATGATTCATGTATAGACTAGGGTATGAGCATAATTGTTAAACTAAAGTAGCATAGTAACTTCATCTTCTGTTTTAAAAGTAGAACATAATCACAAAACAATTGAATATTTTCTACAGCACAGTTGTACGGTGTTGTCAAATTCTCAATGCACACTGGATGGGCAGTGAGTGCTTTCTGCAAACACATTGGCTTTGTCAATCCTAGTAATAAACCTAGGAATTCAAAAATTTGTCTTTGTGTTACTTCACTTTTCATTTCCTTTTCTAATCTGCATTGAATCCATGACCAAATCTGCTTGTATAACAGTGGCCACTATTTTGCTTTATCAAAAATCTCATTTAATGCCTGGAAAACATCACTAATTATGTCTTCATTTAACCTTCACTCAAATTGGCCAGACTTTGTAGACCTTAGAGTTAGTTTATCTTCTTATTTGCAGATTATCTTATTTGATAGCATTTGTTTCCTTCTCCTCCCACTTTTTTTCTTTCTATACACATATGAACATACACTTAGAAGTCTTATTCATCTTTAATTTAAAATATTCAGTGTACTTCTCCTTTGCAATAGAACTTTATTGCTCCCTGTAGAGCATTCCCTTATGAATGCTTTAGCATGCAGTAGAATTGGGGCAGATTTGGAACTTTGGCTTTTACATTTTAAATTGTCCCTCTGTTCTCAGGAGATAAGTGCACAATTTTGTTTCCTTCTAGTAACACGGCAATTTTCTAATCCCTTGGAGAAATAGTTACAAGTACCACCAGACTATCAGTGCAAGTTATTAGCATTTGTATTGTGTTGGGCATTCACAAGCTTTTTGCTTTCTTAAGAATGTTGTTAAGAAAACAGCACCCCCACAAGTCCAAGCCCAGCCTTTCAGATTCTTCAGGGGTTATTTTTCTATTTTACTATGAGTGTTATTTACAGCTATCATAGTATTAAATGTGACATAGGCAGCATGGTAATTATCCTTTCTAGTTTCACAGGAATTACTCTGATGAGAATCTGAAATTTATGTAAATAAAAATGAATAATATTTATACACACCTGCACCCGTCACTGATGGAGGTATTGTGATCTGTATAACAAGTTCTGCATAAAGACATCTTTAAAACATTAATATTGTTTCTCTTCTAACATTGATCTTGCCTATTATCAGAATTTATCATTTATCATGCACTGTTCAAGTGCATCATCAATGAAGGTTTTTTTTTTTAACAAAATGCATAAACCAGCAGTCAGTAGGCTGAATGACTGAACATTTCTTTCTCTCACACACACATCAGCAATAGCATTTTTTCCATCATTGAATTAAATGAAAGTTTGCTGCCACTGATACAATGGGAGATATTTCTTTTGCAAATCAGTACAAACTTTATACATGTGGGGTTTTAGCCAGGAGTCCTCTTTGATCGTGTGATAAAAGCCATTTTGTCAAGAAATGTAACTAATAGAATGCCAAATATGGGACATATTCAGTGGTTATTGTCTGCCCTCCCCAATTATCTCATGTGAATCAATCATGCCTAACACTGATCTCATGGTTTAACACTAATCATACACAGTATCATTTAATTATAAAATCTCCAGCCATGGTTTCTGAGCAATTGCCTTGCGATGGCTCTTTCGACATCAGCTTATCCACTCTGGTTCCAGATGTGGTTCCAGTCTTGAATATATACCCAATTGTTCAGGTCATAGAAGACAACTAATTTTGCTAGCCTACATCTACTGAATGGCTATTCATAATGATCAAGCTGTATTTCATTTAGCCATTATTGAACTTCTTGCTGATAAACACTGAAAATTTCCAAAGAACTTGAAAGATTTCCAGAGCAGAGCTGAAAATCATATTTTTAAGCATTTTCCTACCTTTATTTTTAGAGTCAGCAGTACAACATTCTAAACACATTTCTGGAGCATATTGGCAAGGAGATTCCTATGCAGATAGCTGTTACCAACTTGATTTTAAACTTCCCTTTGCATTTTTTCCCCACATATATTTGTTTAATTACTTTAACATAAAGAATTAATGAATAAATATTTCTTTTGATTATTTCCTCTGCACATATCTGTTAATGTTATTGCTTTCCTTTAGAAGAGATTGTTCTCAAGCTTTCCCCTTGTTACTGTCTTTTTCGTCGAAAAATAGTCATTAAAATATCCATCATGTACAATTGCATTGCATCAGTTAATTTAAGAAGTAAGAAGTATATGACAAAACTGTTGCCCACAACTTGACAAAAATTGGTATAATTGGTTCTTGTGCAAAAAAACAATTTTTTGGCAGATTTGCCTTATTAGTTGCCTACTACACATAAGGTTTTGCGTTGATACGAACAAAATCCCTCAGTTTGTATGATGGCCTGTTCTACATCTTAATGACAGTTTACATGGATTTTTTTATGGAAATAAGCTGTGCAAAAAATACATTAGTGTGGCTTAGGAACCAAGTATAGTGCAACTGGAATAATTCCCAGTTTATTGAGAATTATCTATCTAGGCTAAGGACCATCATTACTAAGTAATTTAGCCATAACAACCAAAGGGCCATAGATTGAAATGGCAAATGTGAATTTATTGCAATTAACAATGATTATGTACATTTAGTCAACAGTGAAGAAAACCAGAGACACCTAAAATGTATATATCAGAGGGTTTTTTTCAGTAGTAGCTGAAAAATGTGCCTAGTTTGATTGGATGAAATAAAACAGGGACACTTCCAAACATTTCTCTAAAGTGTTTCTTGTAATTGTACACGCTGTATTTGATGTCTGCTGCAATAGAAACTCATCTCTGAAAACCTGTTGATATAGTTTGAAATACTGATGCAAGATGCAATGCATTTCACTTTAGTCAAAAAAGAAGGGGTTAAAAGTATTCTTTGTTTTGTTCTTTTCTGTAAAAAAACTGCAACTAGTTGCTACTTTATCTTAATCATGGGATGTCATTACCAGTAAAAAGCAAAACAGAATTACATGCACCTCACAAAATTCTTTGCATGAAATCATTTCACTGCTTCTCTACAAGTGGACTTCGGTAAAGGTTATCTAGAATTGCCTCCCATCCATCCATCCATCCATCCATCCATCCATCCATCCATCCATTCTGGAGGAAGGTGAACAGGCTGAAAGAAGAGGGCTTATCGATAAAACCAGAAAACGATCAGGAGAAAAGAAGGAAAGAAGCAAGGGCAAGGATTAGCACCCTAACACAAGACTGATTTTATTTTCTCATTGCTCATGCCCCACATTTGGAAGTTAAGACTGGGATTGGGAAGCTGGAGTAGATCTCTGAAACATACATTAATTCAGAATAGCAATTTCAGGTACAATAACAAACCACAATGAACACATAGTAAGATTTACAAGCCAAGTTCAAATCATGGTTACAAATGTTTCTAATCAATTAGAACAGTAGGATAGATAAAATTAAATACTTCATCATCTTCAGCACTTAACATTAAGGCAGCATTCCCATATATATTATATATATTGTTTTTAAGCTGCCCAGAGTCACTGAGAGAGAGTGGATGGCCATATAAATCCAATAAAAAAAGCAAACAAATGTAAATAAATAATGTGGCCTCACTGTTTGCATGTGTATGCTGGCGTGCTTACTATAAATGTTTCTGGATTGTTTTTCTAAAGGACAGTTGTCCCAGGGGAAGTATTTTTAGTTTATACACAGCTAGATATTAATGTATGGAATTGATTTGTATGTTAACTTAAAAGCCTTACAAAGCATACATTTCTATCCTTAACTTTTTCTTTTCCTGCACCAAGTATTCTAGAGCAGTTTCAGAACCTTGAAATCTCATTGTGACCATCTGTCTCTGTCTGTCTGTCTGTTTCTCTCTCTCTCTCTCTCTCTCTCTCTCTCTCTCTCTCTCTCTCTCTCTCTCTCTCTCTCTCTCTCTGTGTGTGTGTCTGTGTGTTGTGTGGGTGTTTTAAGATGGAATATTAATACCAATAAGACCTTTCCATCCCTTTAGCAAAGATTATATGAAACATCTTGAAAAAAATAAATAACCCAATAAAAGTCAAATGTGTCCTTTTTGATCACAGTAAAAAGACACAGACCAGCCTTTAAGTCAGATATTATAAACTGACCTTTGGGGGAAAAGAAGAGATTTGAGTCATTTTCCATAGATGCTAAAGGCCTAGAAAATCCATTTATGAAAGGCTGGCAAAGGACTGCTACCTTGTTGTGGTCTCAAAATGTCCATAATGACACTTTGATTCACAGATGTCTTCTCTTTGGGCCTCGCAGATCTGGGGTCAGAATTGTACCAGTAGACAGGAAAGGTAGGGCTAAAGGTCTGATCCATTTATGATGGCTTCACTCATTTTGCACTTCTCTCCAAGCCTGCCCCAGGGGTGGGGGTGGGGGTCTGTAGGCTGAGGGGCAGTCAAGCTCTGCTTCTACTCACTTCCTATTATCCATATGACTTGTCTCCACCACACTGGAGTCACTTTGATTTGCCAAATATACTGCTTGACAAAGCGGGGTGACGCTGAAAAGTGGATCCAGCTGCTATGAAAAGCGCACACCTGACATGCCACTTCTGGTGCAGGCACATCACAGGAACATTTTTTAATTCAATGTAATTTATGCATTCTTGGAGTCCTGTGTGTGTGCCTGGCCTGTCAGCCAGTGCCTAGATGAAGGCTGACAGTTGTTATCCAGGGCCTGAAGGTAATCTCACATAATGACACATTAGACATACTAATGATGTTTTCCTCTGGCATATTGTTTTCTTCTCAACTTCTGTTTCTCCTCTCTTTTCCCTCCCATGCCCCCCTCCCCTTTTCTCTCCCCCACAGGGATGCTTAGGACACAAACACGCCAAGGAGACTATCTCTGCATAGAGTGTGGGAAGGGCTTCACACAGCCAAGCCACCTCAGGACCCACATGAGGTCTCACACAGGTATATTTCCTTATGTGTCTTCTGGTGGGATGAAGGGACGCCCTTAGTAACAATTACGTATTAATTTCCTGGTCACCAATCTATTTTTTTTTTGTTTCTTTAAAGCTCCATTTTACACCATTTCAGATTTGATTAGCATTTCATGTTCCATTTCAAGTACCTGAATTCTCCATGCCTCTCTTGCAAAATGTTGCATTGCTGATTAAGATGATTTGCAGAGTTTTCTGTTTTTTTTTCTTGTTTTTTTTTTTAAAAAACCTTTTAATTAGAAAGCAGAATACTCTGGAATGAATATGCTAATGAAATCTGTTGCCGCTGGCATAAATTGAAATCAACCCCCCCCCCCTTTTTGAACTGAACAGAAAGCTTTCTTTCTCCTTGCTGTGGACTCCAATAAGTCTGGGATTTGTAATTGTTTCTTCAAAAACCTTACCCCTCATCCCACCCCTTAGAATGGTCCAGGATAAATTTCATATTTAGAACTGGGGAACCTTGCAAGTTAAAGCTAATAGCCTGTCTGCACATCTTCATAACCACATATGAGAAAATGAGACTGGATCTCTTTTTTTCCTCTCATTCTTTTTGAAGAAGGGTGAGTGATGCATGCATAAGACATTTTGCTGCAAAATGACAGAGGCCAAATGGTAAGTAATTCAAGAAGAGGGTCCCTTTACATACACACTGATAATTAATGTTGTCAGTGATTGCTTTCTTCAACACTGAAGTCTGAATTAAAAAAGGCAGTGCCCTTAGGTTCCCATTAGCAGACTCTCTTACAGTAAGTGTTACGGTAAATTGGTATTTTCCAGCTATAGGCAAAGAGTTGGTGTCTTTGCTTCTTCCCATCCTCCCCTCCATGTGATTAATCTGTAATGGAGTCAAATAATGTACACACACTAACGAAGCTTGAATGTTCATCTGTTAACAAGCCCCCTTGTTCCCACAGTGGTATTTGAGTCTAATGGACTCCGAGGTACTGAAGTTCACACCACCTCCGCAGATGCCCCAAAACAAGTATGTTTTACAATTAATTGGGTATTTGGTTTTTAATGTGATAGTCGGGGGAAAAGAAAGTTGCATGGAGATACTCATCAGTAAAGCACTCACTGTTTAGGTAGCTAGAGAGTAAATAATAATCTTGCCTCTGTTTATTATATTTTTAAGAAAAACTTAAAATGTATGGACACTTTTGTTCATATTGACTAGAAATTATGATCAGTGTATTGTGATTACCAGTCAAATGCTTGTATTGAAATGGAGAATTTTTACACTGTGCACTGAACAGCGCATACAGTTATATTGTTTCCAAGTAGATAGTTTAGTATATAGGTAGTCCTTGACTTATAATAGTTTGCTTAGTGACCGTTCGAAGTTACAAAGGCACTGAAAAAAGTGACTTATGACCATTTTTCATTGCAGCATCCCCATGGTTACCTGATTTACATTCGGATGCTTGACAACTGACTTACATTTATGACCTTTGTAGTGTCGTCGGGTCATGTGATCCCCTTGGCCGACCTTCTGACAAGCAAAGTCAATGGGCAAGCCAGATTCACTTAACTATTGTGTTACTAACTTAACAACTGCAGTGATTCACTTGATAAATGTGGCAGGAAACGTCTTAAAACGGCAAAGCTCACTTAACGAATTTCTCACTTAGCAACATAAATTTTGGGCTCAATTGTGGTCCTGAGTTGAGGACTACCTGTATACCTAGTATATAACTGGAAATGGGGCAACAATCCAACTGTGTTTTTCTGAAGAGTATTCCTATCATGGTATTATATAGCTCTTTACCTTTGAAAGATACTTTTCTTTCAATCTGCGTGGACTCTGTGTGGTGGTGTGTTTTCCTCTGCTGACTATATACTATATTTTCCTTTCTTGAGAATGACCTGGCTGTCTTTAAAATTTTCTTCATTTTCACTAATGCTGTAAGCTGTCCTGAAAAATTGTTTCTTACTCTTGCATTTGGGGGGGGGGGTATATTTATTGCCAGTCGGTGCCAGATTATCTTTTTCTCACTAACTCATCCATGCATATGTGGAGTTAACATCTTTCACAAGCACTTGTAGTTACTAATCCATGTTCTTCCTCCAGTCACTTATTAATAGTTCGGGAAGCACTGTTATTTGTATAGCATCATTTCTGTGACAGTATTTTTTGCCTGTCAACCAATGAAACATATGCACCATTGATTTGAGTATGGTAATAGTTTGTGTTGGAATTGCCATAGTCTTGAGCTGACTTAGAAAGGCCTGTCCATACATCATATAGATAATAGGAGGTAATCCGTGTTCTGCAGTACATTTACCAATGGAATCATTAACAGCCTATTGAGAATTTCTATTTCTTCTCTGCGTCCTTCCCCAATTTATGGTTTGTTCCCAATATAATCCAGTGCCGAAGCTTGCATATCTAAAGGATGGTCTATTTACATATGAACATTTACCTTCAACCATAGGAACACCTTTCAGGTGCTGTAAATTGGTGTGATTCAACAGATGAGAATGTTGCAGAGAGCTTTCTTTGTGGCTGTGCATGAAATGTACATAAGAGCATCCTTAGGGAAAGAGTGTCAACATTGTCAAACCTGACCACTATAACTGGACAATCAAAGCCCTACCCCTTTCAACATGTATAAATCCCATAAAGATACAGAACCCTGATTACTGATTGTGCCTGACATTTTGAAGTTGTTCACTGCTCCTCCAGATGTCCCTGAATGTGGATCTCCTTATCCTCAGATGGCTGGCCTACTCCTTTGATGGTTTTCTCCATGTTGCAGAGAGCTTTTTTTTTTTTTTTGGTGGGCCTTCACCTTGTTTAGCTGAAAGATATTTTGCTGATTTCTTGGAGAATAACTTTAGTTTGCCCCTTTTTATGTCTTTATGTGTTGTTAGTTATTTGGTATCAAAACCTTTATAAGCAATGGCCCATGCCAATCGCATTTTCCTAGTAAGAAAATGAGATGTCATGACTGGCATCTCCGTACCTTCTAATGGAAAGGAAGGCATTGTAGTGGTAAAATATGAGGAAAGAATTGTTATTTACAACAGAAATTGGCTGGAATATATGCTTGGTGTTGGAATGAGAGCACTATACTAGTCAGTATTTGAAAAGAATTTGGAAAATATTTAGCCTTAATTAAATTCTTCTTCTATTAGAACTAAACTCAAAATATTATAAGAAAATATACCAGAATGAATCAAATGTATCAATATGCTTACAAATTATTGCAAGAGAAAATTTGACATGAACACCTTAGATAATACATTCTTAGATTTATTTATTTTAAAATCAGGCTGATTGTATTAATATTTTTATAACCCATGCAAATATTCATGCTTTTCAGAAAAGATAGGAAAATGATGAAGTCAAAAAGAAAATTCAGTTATTAACTTTATAAGATTTTTAAAATAATCTGTCCTCATTATGTAAAATAGTAGCTTTATCAAAGAATGAAATTTCAATTGAGAATGCAGTAGAACTACCAACTTCAATATTTCTCATTACACATTGAAAATTAATTTGCAAGGATATTTTAGTGGCATGTGCTGTAATATCCCAGAATTTTTTATCCCATGATTAATAGATTATTTCTGATTATTGTGAATGTTATTTTTTAAATGGTTATGTTGAATTTAAGAATTCCACTAATCAAAATAATTCATAATGAATAATTGGCAGTCTAATTTGTCTCCTTTAGAGCTGTGAATATTGCAGTACAAATAATGAAGAAACATGTAGGCAGAGGAATGCTGTGTTTCTTTCCTTTAGCTTATAGATCAGATATGTCAAACTTGCGACATCACGTGATGTCACGTGACATATCGGAGCTTTTTCCCCATTACCGGCAATGAGGTGGGGCATGATTTCGTTGTGACGCGTCTGGCCTGTGGGCCGGCAGTTTGACACCCCTGTTATAGATGATATAGTACTAAAAGCCTTACTTTTTAGCTGAATGTACACATGAGTTGGAAACACTCTTTTCCAACAACCCAAGAGACAGCTCTACACATGGTCATCACCAGACGGTCAACATAGAAATCAGATTGACTATGTGCTCTGCAGCCAAAGATGGAGAAGCTCTATACAGTCACTAAAAACAAGACCAGGAGCTGACTGTGGCTCAGATCATGAGCTTCTTGTTGCAAAATTTAGGCTTAAATTGAAAAAAGTAGGGAAAAACACTAGGCCACTCAGGTATGAACTAAATCATATTCCTGATGAATATACAGTAAAGGCGACAAATAGGTTTAAGGAATTAGATCTGATAGACAGAGTGCCTGAAGAACTATGGATGGAAGTTCACAATATTGTACAAGAGGTAGCAACTAAAACCATCCCAAAGAAAAAGAAATGCAAGAAAGCAAAATGGCTGTCTGAGGAAGCTTTGCAAATAGCTGAGGAAAGAAGGGAAGCGAAAGGCAAAGGAGAAAGAGAAAGATACACCCAATTGAATGCAGAATTCTAGAGAATAGCAAGAAGA
The DNA here is from genome assembly GCF_016545835.1 of Crotalus tigris. Lineage (NCBI taxonomy): Eukaryota > Metazoa > Chordata > Lepidosauria > Squamata > Viperidae > Crotalus > Crotalus tigris. The sequence continues at coordinate 1,526,518 of NW_024096524.1, read as the reverse complement.
GATAAGAATGCCTTCTTAAATGAACAGTGCAAAGAAATAGAAGAAAACAACAGAATAGGGAGGACCAGAGATCTCTTCAAGAAAATTGGAGATATGAAGGGAACCTTTCATGCAAAGATGGGCATGATAAAGGACCAAAATGGCAGGGACCTAACAGAGGCAGAAGAGATTAAGAAGAGATGGCAAAACTACACAGAAGAACTATACAAGAATGAGCTTAACGTCCCAGATAACCACAATGAGATGGTCATTGACCTCAAACCAGACATCCTAGAATGTGAAGTGAAATGGGCCTTAGAAAATCTGAGCAACAACAAAGCTAGTGAAGGTGACAGTATTCCAGCTGAGCTATTCAAAATCTTAAAAGACGATGCAGTAAAAGTGCTACACTCAATTTGCCAGCAAATTTGGAAAACTAAACAGTGGCCACAGGATTGGAAAAGGTCAGTTTACATTCCAATTCCAAAGAAAGGCAATGCCAAAGAATGTTCAAACTATCGCACCATTGCACTCATTTCACATGCTAGTAAAATTATGCTTAAAATCCTACAAGCTAGACTCCAGCAGTATGTGGATCGAGAACTACCAGAAGTGCAGGCAGGATTTTGAAGAGGCAGAGGAACTAGAGATCAAATTGCCAACATACGCTGGATCATGGAGAAAGCTAGGGAGGTCCAGAAAAACATCTACTTCTGCTTCATTGACTATGCAAAAGCCTTTGATTGTGTGGATCACAACAAATTGTGGCAAGTTCTTAAAGAGATGGGAGTACCAGACCATCTCATTTGTCTCCTGAGAAACCTATATGCGGGTCAAGAAGCAACAGTGAGAACCGAACACGGAACCACTGATTGGTTCAAAATTGGACAAGGAGTCCGGCAAGGCTGTCTACTGTCGCCCTGCCTATTTAACTTATATGCAGAGCACATCATGAGAAAGGCAGGGCTAGATGAAACAAAAGTTGGAATTAAGATTGCCGGAAGAAATATCAACAACCTAAGATATGCAGATGATACCACTCTAATGGCAGAAAGTGAAGAGGAACTAAAGATCCTCTTGATGCGGGTGAAGAAAGAGAGTGCAAAAGTTGGCTTGAAACTCAACATTAAGAAAACCAAAATCATGGCATCCGGCCCTCTCAATTCCTGGCAAATAGATGGGGAAGAAATGGAGGTAGTGACAGATTTTATCTTCCTGGGCTCCAAGATCACCGCAGATGGGGACTGCAGCCACGAAATTAAAAGACGCTTGCTCCTGGGGAGGAAAGCTATGGCAAATCTAGACAGCATACTAAAAAGCAGAGACATCACCTTGCCAACAAAAGTGCGTATAGTCCAGGCCATGGTTTTCCCAGTTGCAATGTGTGGCTGTGAAAGTTGGACCATAAGAAAGGCTGAGCGCCAAAGAATTGAGGCCTTTGAACTATGGTGCTAGAGAAGACTCCTGCGAGTCCCTTGGACTGCAAGGCGTTCAAACCAGTCAGTCCTAGAAGAGATCAACCCCGACTGATCTTTAGAAGGCCAGATCCTGAAGTTGAAACTCAAATACTTTGGCCACCTAATGAGAAGGAAGGACTCACTGGAGAAGGGCCTAATGCTGGGAAAGATTGAGGGCACTAGAAGAAGGGGACGACAGAGAATGAGATGGCTGGATGGAGTCACTGAAGCAGTAGGTGTGAACTTAAATGGACTCCAGAAAATGGTAGAGGACAGGAAGACTTGGAGGAACGTTGTCCATGGGGTTGCGATGGGTCAGACACGACTTCGCAATTAACAACAACAATAACACATACATCCATTTATCTCCATCATTATCATAATTTTTATTTTAAAAATGACACAGTTGTTTCTAATACAGATACCACGCTACAGTAATATCTTCTGAGGTCACTTGAAGAAAGAGAGAAGACTGTTGAGCACTTAAGGCTAGTTCCTATACTAGAGAGATGTGATGGGTTTTGGTTTTTTTTTTTTTAATTCTTCATTGCACAAAGCAAATTGAAATGAGCATAACTGTGGCAGCAAGAGTATAGCTCCAACACTCATATTTTCTTTAGTACAAAAGTATTGTTGATCTGATAAAAAAGATCATACCTAGTTTCCTCTTGTCATTTAATTACACTATGTGTGACTTTTAATAATAATAATAATAAAGTTGGAAGGGACCTTGGAGGTCATCAAGTCCAACCCCCTGCTCAGGCAGGTAACCCTATACCGTTTCAGACAAATGGCTGTCCAGTTTCTTCTTAAAAACTTCCAATGTTGGAGCATTCACCGCTTCTGGAGGCAGGTTGTTCCACTGGTTAATTGTTCTAACTGTCAGGAAGTTTCTCCTTAGTTCTAGGTTGCTTCTCTCTTTGGTTAGTTTCCACCCGTTGCTTCTTATCTTGCCTTCAGGCGCTTTGGAAAATAGCTTGACTCCCTCTCCTTTGTGGCAGCCCCTGAGATATTGGAACACTGCTATCATGTCCCCCCTCGTCCTTCTCTTCATTAAACTAGACATACCCAATTCCAGCAACTGTTCCTTATATGTTTTAGCCTCCCGTCCCCTAATCATCTTTGTTGCTCTTCTGTGTGCTCTTTCTAGAATCTCAATCTCTTATTTACATCGTGGTGACCAAAACTAGATGCAGTATTCCAAGTGTGGCCTTACCAAGGCATTGTAAAGTGGTATTAGTACTTCACATGATCTTGAATCTATCCCTCTGTTAATGCAGCCTAGCACTGTGTTGGCTTTTTTGGCAGCTGCAGCACACTGCTGGCTCATATTTAAGTGATTGTCCACTAGGACTCTGAGATCCCTCTCACAGTTACTACTATTGAGCAAGGTACCCCCTATACTATACCTGTCCATTTGGTTTTTCTTGCCTAAATGTAGAACCTTACTTTTTTCACCATTGAATTTCATTTTGTTAGATAGCGCCCAGTGTTCAAGTCTGTCCAGATCCTCCTGTATCTTAAGCCTATCTTCTGGAGTATTGGCTATTCCTGCCAGCTTGGTGTCGTCTGCAAATTTGATGAGTTCCCCATCTATCCCCTCGTCCAAATCGTTGATGAAGATGTTGAAGAGCACTGGGCTCTTCAACATCTAAATGTACCTGGATTTTTGCATGCTGCAGATTAGAATATAGAATATTCTTTATTATTGGCCAAGAGTGATTGGACACACAAAGAATTTGTCTCTGATGCATAAGCTCTCATTATGCATATAAATAACAAAGTGATAAAGCATAAGTTACAATCATAGATCTTAAGATACAACCAACAAAGTGAGAGTCATAAGATAGGAGTAGGTAATCGGAAGGATGAAGGTAATAATAATACAGCCCTACTGCACGGGTAAATATCCTTAGACTTACGACAGTGCTATGGAAATTAGATGTTAAGCAGAGTGATGGCACAAGGGAAAAAACTGTCTGTGTGTCTAGTTGTTTTGGAATGCAGTGCCCTATAGCGGCATCTTACGGGAAAGAGTTAAAACAATTTATGTCCAGGATGTGAGGGGGTCTGTAGATATTTTCTCAGCCCTCTTTCTAGCTCATGCAGTATACAGGTCCTCTGTGGAAGGCAGGCTGGTCACCTGTTTTTTTCCTGCAGTCCTAAGTATCCATTGAGGTCTATACCTGTCCTGTTTAGTTTCTGTTCCAAACCAGACAGTAATAGAGATACAAATGATAGTGTCAACGCTGCTAACATTGGATGTTCCATGACAGATAGATTCAATAATTCCTCTGTAGAACTTTGTCAGTAGCTCCTTGGGCAGTCTGAGCTTTCTGAGATGTGCTTATAGCTTATGTTTTTCACCACAAAGACAGGTTTCCAAGCATTAATTAGGTTCTCTTGGTAGTGTTGTCAACCATGTGGGTAATCCAAGCAGAGTAATCCCACGATTCTTCCATTATTACAAGAGATAAGTGATATAGTTCTTGAACTGGATAGTGCACAGGTCGGCAACCTGCGGCTCCGGAGCCGCATGTGGCTCGTTGAGCCTTCCCCTGTGGCTCCCAGCCTCCTCTGCCTTTGCAGAGAGAGACCAGAGAGACAGAGAGAGCAAATGCGCTTCCCTGCTTCTCTCTCTCTCTCTCTCTCTCTCTCTCTCTCTCTCTCTCTCTCTCTGTGTGTGTGTGTGTGTGTGTAAAAGAGAGTGCACTCACAGTGTTCTCCGAGGAGCTGAAAAGCTTACTGGGAGGAGCTCCTCCCTTTGCTGCGTCTCTGCAGGAAGCAGGAAGGGCAGGAGAGAGCTAGCTAGCCCAGCTAGGCTGAATCAGGAATTCTGGGAGTTGAAGTCCATGAGTCATAAAAGAGACGAGGTTGCTTACCTCTGAGCTTGTTGGACAACAGCTTGAAGCTTGCCAGGTGAGCAGCAGATAAGAGGGGGGGGGGAGAAAGAGAGAGAGAGAAAGAGAGAGGGAGGGGGGGAGAGAGAGAGAGGAAAGAGAGAGAGAAAGAAAGAGAGTGGGGGAAGAGGAGTGGCAGACCAAGGGCAGATAGAGAGGGAGGGAGGGAGAGAGAGAGAGAGAGACCCTTTTGACATCTAAAATGAAGATAACACTGCATATATCCTTTTTTTACCTTTGTGTGTATGTAATTTTATTCTCTTAAAGCATTCTCTTGGTGATCATTGTTTTAATAGTATGGATATTCCCAAGAGTCATATTTTTACTTTTATTTTGTGTGTGTGTGTGTGTGTGTGTGTGTGTATATACACATACATACATATACATACATACATACACACACACACACGCATACACAAACACACACACACACCTATAATAAAGGTAAAAAAGGATATATGCAGTGTTATCTTCATTTTAGATATCAAAAGGGTTTTGCGGTCCCGGTGTTTTGTTTTTGGTGGGAAATGGGTCCAAGTGGCTCTTTGAGTGTTTTGGGTTGCCTACCCCTGGGATAGTGCAATCCTTTGAAATAATATTAATGTGAATTAATTCTGCCGGTCACCACGTTTTTGCTTTGTTTAGGTTTAGAAGATCACTCGGGATACCGTAAAACTGTAGTCTTTACTCAGGCTAACACTTTCAAAATAATAAATTTCCTCCTGAGTAGGTTTGTTGGTTAGAAAGAAACTGAAGACAGCTTTTCTAACTTTGTAGTTAGCTGAACTTTGAAGGGTTTCAAGTAACAGTGGCTGTCCGTCTGCCCTTTGGGGAATATTCAGGCATTTGATATAAAGCTAGTGTTTACAACCCTTTCCATCAGATTTAAGAACGTGTAGTTCAATCCCTGAGTGAAAGGTGTTTAGTTTCTACCCAGTTGCAATGACTTCACCTACCTGGCATCTTCATTATCTCAGTGAAACTTTAACATTTCCTTAGCTGCAACCTGTAATGGCTACAGTTCGTCTCTTTTTCCATGTAAACAGGGAAACCTTCCCCAGATTTTTTTCTTTTTTAAAGCTTTCTGCTCTCTGATTTCATTAGCATTTGCTTTATGATAATGGGAACCTCGTACAAGATAATTGCATTTTCTAATTTAGCATGGGGGGTGGGGTCTGCTCCAACCACAGCAATACAAGTACAGTATATGAGAACAGAATCCTTAGCTTTTGGCTATGGCCACCTTTTCCGGTATGGCCCCCACAGGGAGTTCTTCTCCCTTGCTCTGCTTAGAGAAGAATTCTCATTTCCTCCCATTTACTATCACAGCCTCTGGCCTTATCTTTCAGATGTTGTGGGACAGTGATAACTTCTTCCATGTTTTTGCTGCTTTTAAGTGAGCCTCCTCTGGGAGTGAATTACAGCTGGAACTGTGGTGTGCCCCTTCCTTGGAAATTTCTGATTAGGAAGGCTGTTCCCCATAAATACTTTAATTACATCCCCAAGCCAAGGTCTTTTGCTCCATTTCTGTCTCTTTTCCCATTCTTCCTTTTTCATACCCAGGCAAATGGGAACATACAGTTCCTTTTTTTTTTCTTCCTAACCACAGAACATCTAATCACATTCCTTGTTGTACCCATAATCTGTCCCATCTGTTTGTTTGTGTGTGTATGTACATACGATGTCTTAGTGGTGTGTTTTGAAGTGTGTGTGTGTGTGTGTGTGTGTTGTTTTAATTTAATGATTAACATCTCCTGAGGTAGCTATGAAAAAAAATTCAAAGCATTTCTCTTGGTTTATTGCATGAAATTCAGCATATAACTAAATAAGTTTTATCACATCTCTCACTCTGTTACCATTTATGCATTTCAAATATATGGCAGGCTGCACAGATGCTTCCTCCCTCCCCTAGTTGCCCCCTTTAATTTTGTTGCAAATCTTCCTTTCTCACAGCAGACTTTGACTAGCAAATGTCATGAATCTTCGGCCAGCCTTAATTAGGATTTTTCTAAATCTATTAACAAAGGACAGATACTTAATACATTATGTCAAGCAACACTGGCTTTTCGTTTGCTTTTCCAGGAGCTCCATAGGCACAGCTTGAAATTTACTGGGAATATTTTCACACAGTGGTTGGGTCCGATGTTGTACTAATTTAAAACAGTCTGATTCCCTTCACCAGGGTTTTGGTTTAAGGTTAATGCACGAGTGTAAGCTGTATTTTGCCATGCTGCTTTAATCATTAGCACTGAAAGTCACATTGTCCAGACATTCTCAGAATTCCATTGCCTTGAACTGCAAACTTGTGTTTTTTCACAATTTTATGTTGAGAAACATTGGTTTTCAAATAGCCCCTTTGGTTTGTTTGTGTGTTTTAACACATAGTTAATTTTTATTTGATAGACATTGGTCAAAATTGGAGGGATTTTTTTATGCCTTTATGAAAACTGAGTTTTATGTGGCTATCTAATATAAGCGTTGAATTTTATTATCAATGTGAATTTGTTTTCTCTATTGCCCACCCGTTATTTATAATAATATGATATAGTTACACCATGCCAATTTTTTTACCAATGAAAAATAGACATCAGGGGTGGGCAACTATGGCCCCTTTATGACTTATTGAAGCAGCCATGCTGGCTCAGCAATTCTGGGAGTTGAAGCCTGTGGGTCATAAAGGGGCCATAATTGCTCACCTCTGTTATAGATGATAATATGCCTTATTTAATTGAACAAAATCTTCTATTTAAAATGCCCTCTTTCATTCTTTGGGTTGTCCACTTTAAGTTTGAGTTTAAAGGTAAAGAAACTGGAACAGTCGTTAACTGGTATATTAGCATATTTACATTTATATAGATCTGTGTTCTCTTTTACCTTTTTGGGAGTGACAGCTAGTTTTTCACAATATCGAAGAAGATATCACACTTCAGTTACATTCATTCTTCAATTTAGAAACATTGTTTGTTAACAATAGGTGGTATTTTAGCACATCTTTGTTATGTGGTTATTTTCTCACGTTAGACAACAAACTACATTTTTAAAAGTTATAATCGAGCTAGTCTTTGAACAATTTGGGATGTATATAAGGCTACTACAAGGGGCTAAATAGAAGGAAATTTAGAAGTCATTGCTATCAGCAGATGGATAAACATGTTTGAAAAAAGGTGGGGTTTTTTTGATCCATACAAAATTCCTACCGAACAGAATTATGCTTTTATGTTAGCTAAGATATAGATATGCTAAACAAGTTGAACTTTCTTTGAGGAATTTGAAATTAAATTATTGGGAATTAAGTGAAAAAAAACTGATTAATTATTGGCACGTGCCTGAAGCAAGATAGCCAGCAGAATATATTTTCTGATATAGTAATAGAAGATGGTCAGAGATTTAAGATCTCTGAATCCATGAGGAATTGCAATATGAAGATGCAAAATTCCACTTGTAAATCTGCCAGAGGTGGGACAAAAATGTTGTCCGTTTGTTTGTTTGTTTATTTTCGTTTGGGGAATAGGCTTAAGGTACCCATTTCAACTTTAACACCTTCCCTGCCCAGGCTTCTTGGCTTGGGTCTACGACAACTCGCCACAGCCAACTCATTGCGGGCCAATTTGACATGGCCAAGTCACAGCAAGCAACTTGCCGCAGAACAAGAGTACACTAATACTGAAAAAATAGAATGGAGTAGAATCAATAAAGAAAGAATGCCAAAGGAGAGACAAAATGAAATGTGAATGACAAAAAATAAAATATTTTTTAAATTATTTTAAATAATTAAATTGAATTGTCGAATTGTCCCGCAGCGAGTTGTCCTATGGTGAGTTGGCCATGGCAAGTTGTCCCATGGCAAGTTGACTATGGTGGGTTGACTGCAGCAAGTTGCCCCATTTTGTCTTGGCTTATAGCAGCTGTCAAGCTTAGTGGGGTTTTTAAGGAAATGGTGCGGAGAACAGCATCTCTGAAGTATATTTCAGCAATCACAGAACTTTTTCTACAGATAGAGGCTTACTTCTGTTCATAAAATAAACACAACATGTCATTAAATTGACTGCTCACATTTTGGGTTATTAAAAATTACCGAGATATTCCTCTTTTGTAATAGTATTTATTTAAGCCAAAGACATGGTGGTCCAGGTGTGTCCCAGTACAAAAAAGGAACTTTACTCCAGACTTGTCCTATTTGATGCCCTCTTAGAGTCATAGCCAGTTGTATGCAGGTAGTCCTAGACTTAACAATTCATTAGGTGACTAATCAAAGTTACAACAGCACTGAAAAAAGTGATTTACAGCCGTTTTTCACACTTAACAACCATTGCAACATCTCCATGGTCATGTGATCAAAATTCAGACACTTGTCCATTGACTCATATTTCTGACAGATGCTGTGTCTGGGTGTCATGTGAGTACCTATTGTGACCTTCTGACAAGCAAAGCCAATGGGGAAGCCAGATGCACTTAACAACTGTGTTATTAACTTAATAATTGCAGTGATTCACCTAACAGTTGTGGCAAGAAAGGTCACAAAATGGAATAAAACCCACTTAACATCTGTCTCACTAAACAACAGACATTTTGAGCTCAATTGTGGTCATAATTCGAGGACTACCTGTATTATGACAACTCAAATTTACCTGGAATTTGCCACTTGGGTGATTTAATGCAAACAGAAGTTTGTTCCTTTTTAGGCTCTGTGTCGGTTTCTTTCTATCTTTGTGATTATGGGCAATGAAACCAGCCAATTGCCGTTATTCGTATGAGTCACCACGGAGCATCCATGAACTTTAATCCATACCAAATTAATTTGGGAAACATATCATTCAATCATAAATCCCCTCAGATACTATAAAACTTGGTTCTCTGCTCTTCTTTCTAGTCTTTTATCCTTCTTCTGGCCATTGTTAACCTTTCCTCAAGTACTCCTGCAGTCTCTATTATTTGCTATTCTAATGTAGCATAGAGTTTATAGGAGCTAGATGCGGTATGCTTTCATCAGAGGTGATTAAAAATAATTCATTTTAATGGATTAGGTCACAGTAATAATTTGTAATGCTCATAAAAAAGGTGGCTAGGGCTATTTATTAATTATTAAATTGCTCAACTGCTGTAGTGTACAGAGCAGGGCAGCAGCTGCTATTATGGGAAACAAGAATAACAATGTGTTTTGCTTCTTTTTTTTCCCGTTTAGGTGAGAGACCATTCCAGTGCAGATATTGTCCGTACAGTGCCTCTCAGAAAGGGAACCTAAAAACTCATGTCCAGTGTGTACACCGAGTCCCCTTTGACAACAGCCAGTACCCTGACCTACGGTTCCCATCACCTCCAAATAATTATTCCATCAACCCCTTAGAAGGCCAGCTGGAAAACATCTTTACAATCTCTCCAGTCCCTGGAGCCACTGTGTTATAGTGAGACTCAAGCTTTGTGCTTTGCTAGAAGAGTGATGTCTCTGAACTGTTAATCATTTTAAAATAAATGAAGAACCTACCCAAGATATATACAAATTGACATAGTAATCAGTCCCCACAGTTCCTTATTTCCTTTATAATAAACAGAAGAGCTGGCAAGCTTTGGGGTAGTGCAAAGCATATATATTAATCAAGATAACATTTTTAGACACTGGAAAAATTAAACGTCATATATTTGGAGGATGGCACTGCAACAGAATCTTCCCTCGTGGTGGCTTGAAGTTTTATTTTTATTTAAAGAAAACATACACGCAGGGTGGATTTGGGAATGTGGGAAGGAGTGATTAAGCAACTGTCACGCCGGAAATACAACTTAAAAAAAAGAAGGAAGGAAGGAATCATTCAGTGCTATGAAAGCCAAACTTGATGAAGGACAGAAGGGACAAAAGGGAGAGACTATCATTCTGCAGTGAGGTTGTTTCATGATAGTTTGGGGACCACTTCCATTTCCAGTGGGCTGATCCTTGACTGCACACCATTAATAGTATGTGAATATGGAAATTGAAAACACTTCTTAAGAAATGCTTCTCTTCTCACTTTGGCAAGACAAAAACAAAAAACAGCTGGTCAAACACTAAGAAGAAAAAGGGAAAAAAAGGCTTCTGTGTTTTTCCTCCCCCCACCCCCACCCCTGGTCTCAGGGCCTTCCTGTTTGTTAATTTGCTTTTTCTTTCTTTTACAATGCAGCTTTCCATGATTTGTCACAAAGGAAGTATGTATGCTTTTAAAAATTAGATTAAAAAGGAAAAATAACAGCTTTTTAAAGCTGCTGATTTAAATGCTTATAATACATTTTTAAAAGCAGATGTTTAGGCAGATCTCTGGTTTTATGATACTGGAGATGACTGCATTTCTGTGCAGCAAGACAAGTACCTTTCATGGATCTTTCTAATGTTTTGGAGAGGGGGAAAAAATCACTTCTTTTGTGATGGCAAGCTTCCCTAATCTAGTGTTTTCTAGATGTGCTGGGATTTCCCAGAATGCTCTAGCAAGCATGGCTGTTGGCCATGATGGCTTGGAGTTCTGGGAAGTGCAAATTCAGCAAGTTTGGTGGCACAAGATGATGTGGCACGGTAATGACTGGAGTAACTGGGAGAGAAAAGGCGCTTTATATACCTCTTCTACAGTAACTTTTTAAAATGCAAGTTTTTAAAGGTAAGAGGGAAGAAGTGACAGGTTGTTCACACAGTGTCTGTCTTGTTCAAAAATCTATTCCACATGTACTTTTTTCTTCTCTTGCTATGACACTGTGTGATGGTAATAATTCAGAGTTTCAGATTTTGCACATACAATTTTATGCATCATCATCATCAAGAAAAAAAATGCCTTGAAAATATTTGTGAATGTTTTTCTTTTGCAAAAAAAAAAAAGCTTTACTGGTTTTTTTTTTTTTAATTGTAACATTTTTGTGTAAAGACAGGAAATGGATTTTTAAAGAAAACTAGCACGCTAATTATATTTTTCAAAAAAGCAATAATTTTACATGTACAAAAATAGCACTAATCTTTTAATACTGATGGAGAGCAACCGTTTACTTCTACAATAATGGGATAGTGCTTTTTTTTCTAGAAGATGGGGTTACTCAAAGATTTTTTTAATATGTATTTTTTTTCTGTCCTGATTTTGTGTTGTCTATATTTGAATTGGGATTCTACTTGTTGCAAGTTACTTGACTGTTCTTGCCTTGCTGTTAACTATAATGCAGTTGTAATATTCATATATAATTTGCCAGTTTGGAATTTTTATTTTATTTTATTCCTCATACTTATGAACCAGCTGTAAGTCAGCTGTAACCCTGAATTAGTATAAAATGTCTGTGCAGATGTTGTGTAACTGATTAATTTGTTTTGAAGTTACCTTGCAGAATTTCATACAGACATATTTCAGACCTCCCTTTTTCCATCTCCTGCATCCCACTTCATCCTCATTTCCTTCAAATCATCTCTTTTTATGAATCAGATAACACCAAACTATCCCTAACTGGTCAATTAGGGATCCATAATCAAGTGCTACATTTTCCTCCTTCAAGCACTTATTTTCCTTATTTTAAGTAAACAGGTCAGGATTCAGGAATATCCAAATTTCTGCTTATCCCCCCCCCCAATTATTTGAGTGCCCCATAAAACTATCACAATTTTTGTTGCTAGATTTGTGTGTGTGATTTATTTTTAAATCATGTTTGGTGAGTGGTGTCTTTGATTTCATTAATTCTTTTTTTTTAATGTCTTTGCAAGCTGATCTAGAAGGATCTTAGTTATTATTTAGAGTTTCAGAGTTTTTCCTGAAAATTGTCTGACACACAAAGAGAAAGGGCTGTCATTGCCATTACTAGGGTACTAATCAGCAAAGTTTACAATCATCATTTAGCTTCACGAAGAACAACAGCAGGGGAAATCAGTTTAAATAATTATATGCTGTGTATAGCACAGAAATGAGATTTTCACTTAATTAAACAAGAAATGGGGAGGGAGAAGGGGAGCTGTCATTAAAGACCACCATATTACGTGTGAATTCCAAGCTTAGTAATTTCCTCGTTTCTCATCCATATTGTATCAATTTGTTAATTCAGTTAGATCCTAGTGTTTAGTATGATTTGTGCTCTTATTTATTTAGCTATTTGGGTTTAAAGTAGCCTTTTTTTGGGAAAAAAAGGAAACATGATAATTTTGTAGCATGACACATTTTTGTAAGCCATCTTCTGACTGTTACAGCGACTCTGCTACCTCTGTCAATCTGTTTCTTTTCCTTAACAGGTTTTCTACAGTGTTGCAGTCTAATGTACCTTAGACAATAAAGGTTCCATAATGAGCAGTGCAGATGGTGTCTCAGACATTGCTCTCCGTTTTTTCCTTTTATTTCGCTTTTCCAATACAGAAACAGGCTTCTCAGCCATATGAATCTTCCTCCTTTCTTGTCCCTACGTGAAATGGAATAATGTCATCTTTCAAAACTATTACATTTGTTCTCATTTCTATATTCCTGAGAATGTTTCTATCGCAGTTGTGTTACTGGGGAAAAAATATACCTTTGCAGATTTAGATTTTAGTTTTATAACCACCCCAGAGCATATTTCCATTGTTTTTTTAAAGTTGGGGATAAAATATGTACACTATTATAATTTCAGCAAGATGCCATTTTAATAGGCAGAACATCAAAGTTTTATGATCAGGTTGCCACACTTCATGATAAGAGATTTGTTTGCTGTCCGGTGCCCTCTCTTCATGGTGACATGAGTTTTACCATATGTGAAAAAGGAGATGGATCAGTTTCCCAGAGGAAATACAACTGTAAAAACAATTTAGTAAAGGAAATGAGAAAGCTGAACCAACCATTTAAACCCTTATACAACCAAACTACAGTAATTTTTCTGTTCTAATAAAAATAGTAAATATTAACATTTTATTGAATCTTGAAAGGATACAGCAGAAGGCAGATGTTACCCCAATTTTGGGGGAGAGGGGAATTTTGAACAATGTGTAAGATTCAACCTTCAGAGAGCATCTTTAGAAATATTTTTTTCAAATACCGTATATGCCGGCGTATAAGATGACCTCCGCAAGCGCTAGGCTCGGCAACAAAGACGGGGGTCGTCTTATACGCCGGGTCGCCTAATACGCCGGCATATACGGTAGCATAAATTTTTTAAAAAAAATAATTGGTCAATACTCTTTTTTTACTAAAAAAAATTTTCAAGCAGCATTCTACCATAGAAAAAGACTTTCTGTGATGTAATTCGGTTTTTTATTAAATTAATGCTTATTGCAATCCAAATATGTTGCTCAAAATAAAATATACTTCCTGTTTCAAAAGCAAAATTAAATTCTATAAATTATACACCCAATGCACGAAAGGATACCCTAAATTAATGCACTAGATTCACCTCCATAAAAAGTTTTGAATCGATGAATATAGATCACATATTTTCTGCTAAATCAGGGGTTTCCAACCGGGGGTGCGAGACAATATTTCAGGGGTGCAAAACTTGGGTTTTCTTTCTTTCTTTTTTTTTTTATTAAAAAGTTTTATAAATTTTACAAAAAAAAAACAAAACAATACAATAACAAAAAACCACATATACAAAGAGAAAAAAAACTAAACATTACACAACAAAACCCCCCTCCCCCCACCCCCACCCAAACACCCCCCTTTCCCCCCCCCTGAGCTTCCCAGAGCAGGATATAGGTTTAATTAAAAAAACAATTAAAAAATTATATTTATAAAAAGAAAAAGAAGAAAAAAAATATAACATTAACATATATATGTATATATATAAAAATAAAAATTATGAAAAAGCTATATGATATTTTTTTATATCCAATTTAAATTGTATAAATTTTATCCATTTATCCCAAACAGCAAGAAATTTCTCTTGCGTTTGTTCCTTTAAAAAAGCCGAAATCTTTGCCATTTCCGCCAAATAAGACACTTTAAGAAACCATTCCTGCAATGTAGGCAAAGATTCCTTCTTCCAATATTGTCCTACTAACAGCCTCGCGGCTGTAATCAAATTTAACATCAATATAACCTCCTTTGTATCACAATCAGTAACTATACCCAACAAAAATAATTGCGGAGTAAATTTTACCCTCCTTCTAAAAATTCTCTGGATATTCCACCATATCTTAATCCAAAATGCTTTTATCTCTCTACACGACCACCAAATATGATAATAGGTAGCATCCATACAACCACATCTCCAACATTTAGGTTGTAAGTCAGGGTACATAAGAGACATTTTTTGTGGATGAAGGTGCCATCTATAAAACATTTTATAAAAATTATCCCTTAAGTTCTGTGCTTGTGTAAATTTGAAATTTCTCACCCAAATGGTTTCCCAGATGTCCAATGAAACTGGCTCACCAAAATTCTGCGCCCATCTGATCATACAATCTTTAATTAGTTCCGTTTCTGAATCCAATTCAACTAAAACCCCATAAATCCTCTTGGGTTTTCAAAATTATAGTGTATATGCATAATTTGTTGTCGTTATTTTGAACTTTTGTAAGGGGTGCGGGAATATATCAGAAGCATTCTAGGGGTGTGGGATATAGAAAAGGTTGGGAGCTGCTATGCTAAATTACTCCAGATAATTTTTCTGCTCTTAAGTCTGCTACTGCAAATAGTGTATTTTTGTCATGATTTTTCTTGCCCAACTTCAATGATAGGTATTTACTATCTCTATGTAAATTTCAAAACACAAGGACATATACCTAGTATGAAAAATCAGGGAAAATAAAAACAAGTCTAATATTTTTTTTAGGAAAGGAAAAAAATAGTAAAATAGGTTCTAAAATTGGGTTATGACACCCATAAGATTGTGAATAAAACTTGCGCCCTTTGGACCTGAATTTGGCAAATATTTATTGGGTGCTGGATCAGGCTGCCCACAGAATCCAAATGCCAAAGTTCTCCTTTGATAACCTTTGTGCTTGCATCAGGAGCTTTTGCAATACTCCTAATTTTGAATGCTGTGCAAGGGGACTTGGCCAGGATCGAGACCCTAACCCTAACCCCTCCCATCCAAGAAGCCTATTGCTTAAATTGCCTGGAACAGCCACTAAGACAGCACAATGCTCCCAGGCGAAGAACCATTTTGGAAGAAGATAGACTGAGGTTAGGGAAGAAAAATGTTCCAGTCCTACCTGGATCAACTTGGATAGCATTTTGAAGTAAATGGGATGATTTCAGGAACTGTGGAGAGTGCAGAAATTGTTGAAATACTGTACAGCCCAAATTCAGGGCTGAGTTCTGACAATAGTATGCAAGCCTGTTTGAAGTAAATTGGAGGATTTCAGGAACTACCGGTATGGTGAGTGGCTGGATCATTATTGGAGTAGAACTCCTGTTAGGATCCCTTCTTATGTTTATTCTTGAGGTGGTTTTACAAATTCTCAGGGAATTTCACATGGTGTTAAAGTGTCAAAAAGTTTGGAAATCCCCACAGGAAAACCCTATACTAAATTGTGGATTGATTACACCAGCTGTACGCCATCTAAGCCAGCATTAGCAAAGGGATTCCATTAAGATGGCTCTTCATGTGAGATATTCAATATTTTTATGTTACAAAAGGTAGTCTGATAAAAATAGTTAAATATAAGCACATTACACTAAAATATCCGTACTAGTTATCTTCTAGACAGTAAAAATAAGTCTGGATAGGAGATCTGGTACATTTATTTAGAAATAGTCTCATCTCCAAGGCTACTGTACCTCCTGTGTACTCAGCCATTCACTAACATAATCATGAAAAACAGGGAAATTAAAAGGTGGTCAATGTAAAAGAACTATAAGATGCCAGCTTAGTGAAAGTCAGCACTGTTTGCTCAAGTCTGCTGTCAAGGTTCTGACTAACGAACCCAACCAAGTAAGCACCGATGAGACGATCCAAATTCTCTGTGCAAAACTTTATTGAGTATATCATTTTGGCACGATAGAAAACAAAACCAGCTCTGGTTATTTCCCATGTGAACTGCTATAATTAAAACACACAATTCTCCCTCCTCCTATTAGTGCATGTCACATTGTCCAATCAAATGTCAAAAGTTTGTTACGAGAAAGTGTCTCTGTGAGTTGGTAAACACCTGCTGAAATATTCTTGATTCACATGGTTGGATTTCTTGTCTGGAGTCTGCGTTCCATTTCCCCCTCCCCTGCCCCTAGTGCATTGGCAAGCTAAGAAGCAGTAAGGGTGGCAACATTGTGTGCGCGCTTCAAGCAGTTATCAAATAGATTAGAATGTATTCCTTGTAAGGAATATTCATAGGTGGGTCCAAATGCTACAGTAGATGAGAAACCACAGCAAAGATACACTTGAGTGCTCTAACCAAGTTTCAAATCCAGGCTAGATGCAATTCATATCAAACTGGAACCATGCAAACTTAGCACATCCTTCCTCAATTTAATGCTTTCTGGGTTCCCAAAATGTTGATCTATGTAACTGAAAATCACATGTTGCTGGGAATGCAGAGAGCAGAAATTTAACACATTTAGATGGAATCACTTGGGCCAGATCATTTGCTGAGAAAATTAATTTACTAAGTATAAATGGGAATTAGAGGAAATAATAATGTTTTGAAGAGATAAACAAACACCGGATTGAGAACACAGCTACACAAAACCTTTCATTTAAAGATATTTTTTTTCAAGAATGCTCCACAGAATATTAAAGTACTTGTTATTTACCAAAGGTTTGATGTAGATGAGCCATGTCAAAGCAATTACATTGACTGGCAGCCCCAAAGTGCAACTCAAACCCTTTGCTCCTTTGAAGCAATTCTACAAAGAGGCTTGCACAAACCTAAATGGGAGTATATAGGAGGAAATATAGGTATAGAAATGCCAGCTTATTGGTTGATCTAAAAAAAAAAAAAGGTTAAGGCAGATCAGATCTGATTCACACAGAGATATCTTGAGAAGATCCTGATGTGGTAGACTAGATGAGGACAATTAAAAAATAATATGCCAAATAACTTCTTTGTTGCTTGCAAGCAAACTATGTGGATATTTCTATGAAGTCACCAGGAGTGGAGTTTGACTCTAAACAGTTTTTAAATTGGTAGCTTAACTGGACCCTGACTGAAAAAAATATTTGCAAAATTATACCTTCCTATATATCAAGAATGAGCATTGCAATGAATGTACAAAGTCATAATATTCCAAGAGCAAATATTTTCAACTGTAGGGATGCTTCTAATGATGAAGGGCATGTCTCACCTACAAGAAGTCTTGTACTAGTCCTTGAACTGTTTTTTTTTTCTTTCCAATTCCATGTTCTTTTTCGCAAGAGGATCTTTTTGCTATCTCTAGAATACAGCTATTTCTTAAGTTTAATGTCACAGTCGTTTCTAATCAAGTTATAAATTGAATTTAAAATGATAGCATGGATGCGTAATGATATGAAATGGGGCACTGTCCTCTTATCTTTCTTTTGCATCTTACATATCTGCAATAAGAGACCCCATTCAGATTCTAGAACAAATGTCCATTTTTTCCCCTATCAAAGGCTGCAGTCCTGCACAAACTATCTGTTACTAATGGTAGATAAATAAGTGTGTGCATGCTTTGAAAATTATGTATAAATAGTATTTCAGCCCTTGCATCAAGTGGCTTCAAGGAAATCACCAAAATTATTTTTTTCCTAGGCAGAGAGGTTGACTCAGAAACACTTCTGGTTTTATTTATTTTTTTAAAATGTGCACACAGCTTTAACAGATAATCTGAAACATGATGAGGTCAAAAAGTAGGTGAGGGCAATACATTTTTTTCTGAGATTCTCTTTTCTGATTTTTTTTTTTTCATCCTCATGAAATAGGATGCAAGGAAGGGACAAATAACCATCCAAATAGCTGGATTAATTGACTGCAAAGTGCTTTAAAATTAGGCTATCAGCCTCCAGATGTTTCTTCCTGTTCTAGATGAGTCTGTGTTCTTGAGATTCCAACTGCTGGCACAGCAAAACTGTTTGAACCAGTTTGATAGATACTCACTCTAACGACAATCATTTGATGGAGAAAGAAAAAGCACTCTAGATGGAATAGAAGCACTTTAGCCTTTTAGTTGTCACACAGAATTGAAGTGTTGAGTAGCAACCCCAGCAGCACAGTAGTCTTTTGAAAATTATGCAAGGAAATATGGGCGGTGTTAGCTGTGATGATTTTGTTTCCATTCTGACCCACAAGAGTAAAGAAGGAAATTCCACAACCCAGCAATCTGTACTTTCAACATTGTGACCTACCTCATTAGCTACTACAGCATGACTGATTCCAATTTAATTTAGAAGGCATCCATCTAAACCAAGGGTGAACTGAAACAAACCTCCCTTTGGGGCAGTTATATTGGAAGGGATCTTTTGCTTGTTTTTTCAGAAGCAGGAGTTGTGTCAGTAGGGGTGTTACTTTTCTTTCCCTCTTCCTGCTGCCATCGATATGTGAAACAAAAATACTGTGTAGCCAACAGCTGACATCTTTCTGATTCTCTATAGAATGAAATGAGGCGAAAAAGAGGAGGCTTGGAAGGGTTTGCTTCAAAGCAAAGTTTATGGCATAGTTGGATTTATCCAAAGGCTCAGGGCAATTTATAAATTCATCGATGAGCACTTTTTTCAGTTACTGAAGGAGAAAAATTCACATCACAACCACCAAGCTGATATTATGAGGCAGATATTTATTTATAACATAGCAGTTCCTTTCTCCTCGATTCATTTATGAAAATCTGGAAACAAACTTTCCTCACCCTGCCCCACAATATGGCAACTAATAGAAGCTTAGAAGATGGAAGAAACCACAATGCCAACATGACTGATAAAGACCAAGTTACTATATCTTGGCTGCAAAATTTGGAAGTCCACTTGATAACCAGAAAGAGATGCAAACTCAGAATTTACAGCCAGTTTCCTGAAATCATTGATGTTGAAATCCAACACATCTGGAGTGTACCAGCTTTTTTTTTGGGGAGGGGCAGGTTCTTTAACTGATTGTGGTTAAATTTTTCACATGACACATATAAAAGGGGGATGGGGCTTTGATGATAAGGTTGTTGTTGCCACGTTAACTTTTTTACCCACTTCTGGATTCCAGTTGGGTGGCATTTTTCTGATCTGGTCGTCCTTGTTTAGTAACCATAATTGGAACTGGCAACTTGGTTGTAAGCGAAGTGGTCATTAAGTGAAACCGTGACTGTGCTTATGAACTTATTTCAGTTTTCCTTTGCTTTACAGACTTGCAAAGGTTGTAAATGTGAGGATTGGTCAGAAAGTCACTTTTTCATCTGTGCCTTTGTGCTTTAAAGTCAGCAAAATCTTCCAACTGCTTTGAAAAGCAACTCTACTCTTATAACTCTCTTCTATCTGGAAGTCTCCTGAGAGCTCCTGGGCCCCTTTACTAAGCCTTGAGATTTTGGCAGCATTTTTCTCATTTTGAATGAGAAGGATTCTCAGCATTGTAATAAATATTTTATTTTTATAGTAGATATTAACTTGAAACTTTGGGTATGATTCAGTGACATAGCATGATAAAGGGGTAGATTTAATTGCTGTTTTTGAAAGGAGTAAGTACATTTTTGCCATGATTATTTGCTTGTAACTTTTTTTTAATCTATGAATGTTCTGTTCACATGCAAGGATTTGACAAAGCACTACAGTATAATCTTCTAATAATACTCATTTTGTACCATAAAATGATTACATGCAGCTTTAAAATGTTAAATATGTCACTATTAGGGTAGAGTAGTGAAGTATTCAGTTTATCATATTAAATGTTCCCAAATGACACAATGTTATCAATCATACACACTGGCAATATTCAACATTTCTCCCTTTTTTCTTTAATTTTGCATTTTTAGTTGAACAAATTGAGATTAAAGTTGACACAGTTTTGTGCTCCAGCTCTCCTGGCGATGAGTGGCAGTAAAGTTCCAAGACATGTCTGTGCAAAGCAAATCCTGCTAAAATCTGATTTAATAACATTCTGGGCAGGGTACAAAGATTTAAGACTCCACACTGCAATCAACACTGCATCAGCTGAGGCATGCAAATGACTATCCAGGAAAGTGAAAAAAAAAAAACCCTGAACAAATCATAAAAAAGCTTGAAATAAATTTGATCACCCTCAAAAAGGTTGCACTGGTTTATTTCCAAAGGATTCCATTATTTCCTTCCTTCCTTCCTTCCTTCCTTCCTTCCTTCCTTCCTTCCTTCCTTCCTTCCTTCCTCCCTCCCTCCCTCCCTCCCTCCCTCCCTCCCTTCCTCTTCTGAGACAAATATGTGACAGAAATCAGGTTTTACTTTTTTTCCCATTAAATGTTGCTTCTTAAAATGACTGTGAAAGGAGGAAAGAATGGATATGTCTACCATATCTGATAACATCTGATGTGGCTAGTTCCATACAGAGTGAATTTTGTTTCCTTCATAAAAGTGCTTTCCTTCCAGGAAGAATGAAAAGTAAAGCATGAATTTTTAAGCTGCAGTCTTTTATGAAGTTGCCATCTTATCACAAGTACCCAGTTTTCAGAAGCCTGAGAAACTTACTTCTGTATACAAGTAACCCAAACTTATTTGGAGCTGGACATTTGCCAAGACTACCATTCCTAAAACCAATAAGGGCAGATCTACCTTCCATGTACAGATTTTTTAATGAGATAATGAATAGCACCCTTACTTAGGGATCATAAATCATGGGGGTGTGCAGCCACTGGGTAATAGTTAAGGACTCAGAGTTGTGCCATAAATTCTGCAAAGGCAGGAAAAGGAACTGTAATGCAATACTTTGTTTTCCTGATGACATCTTTTTCCTGTGCTAATCTCAATCTTCTAATATTTGGCCTAGATTTTTACTCAGACAAGCATTCTTCTAAAACATGCTTCTGGGAATGAGCTGGGGGGTGAAGCTTCCCAGTAATAGAAAAGAAAATACAACTCATTTAACTCGGTTCTCAATTTGCACATAATATATGTATCAATGGCCTAGAAATGTATTATACAGCAAAAACTAATTCAGCATGTCAAACTTCTCAATCCAATTTATACATTTAACTGCATGGGTAAATGCATCGTTTACACTGAGTAGATTTATGGCATGTGTTGTACTCCAGGTCTATCAGTGAATAAAATGTAGTGAAACCAACCGATCAGAGAAATACTAGATTATAGTATGTTATATTTTCTTAAAACATTCCCCAACCCTCTTCATTTTTCCTTGTATCTTCCTACTATCCTTAAGAACTGACCTATCTCAGTGGTGGATGTGTTTGAATGCAATTGCCTTGCATTGACCAGCGTATCCTTGGTGCTTTGCATTTATTTGAGAGGCTGAGTGAGAAAGAAATAAACTGTGGATTCAAATGCTATGAAGATGTCCCCTCCTCCTCTTCCTCCTCCTTCTCCTCCCCTCTTTTCAAAAGAAGTTCATTGTTTAATGTAAAGCATACAGTGAACAATTCTTATATGCCAACTGTAAGATTATGAGTTGATATGCCTTAAGATACCACCTTCTGGTGCCTCTGATGCAAAATCTTATAAGCACATTTTCATTTTTTTTGTAATCAAAATATAACAATAATAAATAGTTAGCAATTTGACATTTCCTCATGAAATCCAAAATCTTTTGCCTTGGGCAGTTATCTCCCTCTTCTTCAAAAAATAGTTTGTTGGAGAGTACAGAGAATAATTTAACCAAAGAAACAAATTCTCCTGAATGCAATGTGTCTTGTATGAAAACTGCTGCCTTCCCAAGGTTGCTAGAATGCTAGTAATCTAGCTTCTTCTATCTAAATCACAGTTTAACTTTGTTTTATCTCCAAATATGCAGAGAACAGGGGAAAAAAAATTGGTTGCTTTCAAATTATTCCTGTTCTGCAATTTGGGAAAGCTCCTTTTACAGTGAGAACAATTCTGCACTGATAACATCAATTATTCATGCATCAGAAATGAGCCAGAGGAACTTCAGAACTTGGAGAATAGGAACATGGGACATCTTTAAAACACATGCCTCCTTTCTCAAGTCCTAACACAAGCCTGAAAAATGACATGTTTACTTCCGTGAGTTACATACATTAAATAAAGAAAGTTAACATAATAGCTGTCTTTTTCCAGGTTCCACGTGAAGGGGGTTTGCACAGCCGTTTTAACAAATCACGTGGATTGACTTATCAAAGCAGATTCATTTTTCAGGCTTGAGTTAGAAATCTGGAAAAAAAAGGATGTTGCTGCTTTAAAAAGATGGTGTGCTAGTAGTGTGTTGATACACCTACACTGTCCAACAGACAAGTTTTGAATAATTTTTAAGAATGCAGAGTTCTATTATCCAATACTTGGCATTCACATTAGTGGGGACCCAAATCAGTAAGTTCAACACATATTTTTTCCCTTATAAGATTCTCTCCCTTATGGGATTTTATAGAGAGACTGGAGTATATGTTCTACTTGATAGCATAAAATGATAATGATAATATGTGTACTGGGATTCAGTAGGAATACTTAGACAAAGGAAGCAAGGGAATGTTTGCAGAATTATCCTGTCCGTTTTAATTGTGTATGTATAATATAATCCTTGACTTACCAACGTTCATTTAGTGACTGTTCAAAGTTACAACAGAATCAAAAAAGTGACTTACAAGTGGTCTTTTGCACTTAGAAATGATGCAGCATCCCCAGGATCACGCAATCAAAATTTGGGTGCTTGGCAATTGGCATGCAGTGTCAGTGCCGTTTATGACCTTCCCAACTGGCTTCCGGCAGAAAGTCAATGGGGGAAGACGGGTTTGCTTAATGACCACATGATTTACTTAAAAACTGCAGTGATTTGCTTACCGGCCATGGCCCAAAAGGTCTTAAAATTAGGTACGACTCACTTAACAACTGTCTTGCTTAACAACACAAATTCTGGGATCAATTGTGGTCATACATCGAGGACTACCTGTTAGTAAATTTCAATAAGATAATAGAAGAGATTATTAAAAGAAATGTGGGACTTTATAATCCTGACAGCTTCCTAAGAGAGCGAATGTGATTTCCTCCAAATGCAATGGAGTAAGGATCTCATTTGCCCACTAGATCAGACCTCAAAAAACAAAACTCTTGCAGTAGGGAGTTACCAGGGAGCCAATCTGGTGTAGTGCTTAAGGCACCTGGCTAGAAACCAGCAAACTGGGAGTTCTAGTTCTGTTTTATGCACAAAGCCAGCTGGGTGACTTTGGGCCAGTCACTGTCCCTCTCTGTTTTAGGAAGCAGATAATGACAAATCACATCAAAAATCTTGCCAAAAAACCTGCAGTGACCGCAGGCAGTCACCTGGAGTTAGGACTCATTTGGAGGCACCCTCTAAAAAAGATACTCACTTATTTCATGCCCCACTCCAAGTTGGGAAAAACCATACAAGGATTCTGATCATAAAGATTTGATCAGTGTAAGAATAATGGCTTCATTAACTATTGATATGCTTCTTAAGCATTTACTAGGCAGGACTTTCCATATATAATTTTAATAAACACTGCAACTTTTTCCCTCCCCCATCCTGTTTGCTTTTGCAAACATGCAATGTCTTGTTACTTTATCGAATCTATATGGAACATTAACCAGGCATATGTTAAAAGTTAGAACTAGACAAGGAGACCATCTTAAGAGGTTAAGAGAAATATTTGACTGGATTCCAGCTTAAGTGGAAAAAAAGAAAATGGTACCATGTTTCCTCAAAAGTAAGACCTACCCCGAAAATAAGCCCTAGCTTGATTTTTGGGTGTGGGCCTAATAAAAGCTCTACCCCCAAAATAAGCCCTAGTTTTGGGGCAAGGCACACACCTAAAAATCAAGCTAGGGCAAGGATGTGAGTGTGGAGCTGCCCCATGCACCCCACCCCCACTTACCTTGCAGCCAGGCCTCTCCTCACCGGCCCAGTTCTTCTGCGGCATTCCCAGGCCTACATTTCACAGTCAGAGGCCTTTCCAGAAGGCCACTGCACCCGAGAATCAAGGTATGGATTCAATGTATAGCTTAGTTCTTTAAGGCCTCTGTAGCCGGGAACCGAGCTATGGAATGAATCCATAGCTTGGTTCTCGGCTACAGTGGCCTTCTGGAAAGGCCTTTGACTGTGAAATGCAAGCCGGAGCTCCATTCTCAGCTGCATAATTAAACTGCTCCTTCAGCTGCAGAAGAAGTGGGCCGCCTGAGTGGGGCTGTCAGTGCCGGAGATGAGTGGAAAAGACACTCGCCCTCCGAAAATAAGACCTGGTGGCTCTTTTGGAGGAAAAAAAAAAGTTTGGGTCCTATTTTTGGGATAACACGGGTATGTATCAACTTAGTTTCACTGTGCCAGAATGGGCTGCTTGTATGAGAGAGGGAGGGAGGGAGGGAGGGAGAGAGAGAGAGAGCGAGAGAGAGAGAGATCTAGTTCAAGTTTTTGCTAAAGCAAAGAATAAATAACTTTCACTCTATCCATAAAAGTGTTGCCTTCTCCCATATGTCAAACACCTTCCAAAGAGCTTAACTTGACATTTCAAAAATATGTGCTGTTTCCTTCCTCTTTTCACAACATATTCCTGAAAATCTTTTCCCCTGCTAAATGTGATAGAAAGGAGAACTGACTTTATAACAATTAAAAGTGATGCTGTGGTCTATTTGTTCATCTCTGCCCCATATAATGAACAGAAAGATCTTCCATCCACTGAAGTTCAGTTCTCTTTGACCTGATTTCCGTCTCAGCACACATTAAGTTTAGAAAATTGAAATTACCCATAGGTATGTTGAACCATGAAGCAGAAAAACAAAACCACAGCTCGCTGATGCCTTTATTAGGGATCTATCAATTAATAGAAAACTGGATGGAAGAGACAGGGATTAGAGAAGAAACCAGAGTCATCCCCAGAGGCCGACTCTCTCTGTGTATCCAGGCACATTTTCAGGGTTATTGCTTAAAGTCTTCCTCAGTGTAAGAGAACACATGTCCTTCTAGAATGTTGCTGGCTACCAGTATTTCCAACATTGTGGGTGAAGCTGTTGGGAGATAGTATTTCAGCAACATCTGGAGAACTGCAGTTCCTCAAACCTGGACCTGATTAAGAGACAAAGTAAGAAGCATATTTGAATTGTGCTTTTACCATGAACCTCTGAGATCACCTTTGAGTAAGGTGCTATCTTTTTTTTTTTTGGCTTTCCTTTCCTCACTCTACTTCAGGGGTTCTCAACCTTGGCAACTTTAAGACTTGTGGACTTCAACTCCCAGAATTCCTCAGCCAGCACTGGCTGAGGAATTCTGGGAGTTGAAGTCCACAAGTCTTAAAGTTGCCAAGGTTGAGAACCCCTGCTCTACTTGTTTGCAGCCTAAGTGAATAGTTGTAAAGATTACCTCTGGATATGTTTTCAAACTCTTGCTGTAACGTAAGGCCAATTAAATGTCTTCTTTCTTTGATTTCTTTATTTTTTTTCCTGGTGGCCTCCCATCTAAACATGGCAGAGTCTACTTGGTTTTTCAACATCAGCCAGCTTGACTAGGTGCTGCTACCTGCTGTAAGATACCTGCTTGCTCCAAAAAGGTTTCCCAGGCAGAATGGATAAAAAAAAAAAAAGTAGAGAAGTCAACTATGGTAAATGCATAAGCCCTGCCTATATTGCAGTATTATATGATATATACATTTGTAATGTCTGCTCACCCCACAGAAATAGTGTTAGGTTTTGACTCAGGTTTAATGGCTCTCTCAAAACTTGTGGAAGAAAGAAACAAGAAAATAACCTTGGATTCTGATTTTGGCAAACAGAACACTCAGCTGTTAAAAATCAAACTTTGATAGGTGGAAAAATTGAAGGGAGATGAACTAGGCAATTTTATTATAGCAGATTGTTTTAATTTACTATGCAAATTAAATTAAATTACTAGGTAAATTAAATTACATAATTAGATTAGATTAGATTAGCTTCTCAGTGGCTGGAAGTAGATAAGCATAATATTAAGTTGTAATGGGCTATTTTTGCATGAAAGTATTAAAGCTTGGGGCCCACAAAATATGATCCTCCAGATGTTGCTGAAACTACATCCTCCAGCATGCTTCACTTCTTGGAATTGTTATTCTCTGACAGCTGAAAAGTTTCATGTGCTGTATTCTTGTTAGGGCTCTCCAAACTTGTCAACTTTAAGACTTGTGAACTTCAATTCCCAGAATTCCCCAACCAGCATTTGACGTCCCTCTTTTTAATCATGTAAGACTCATGGCTGGCTGGAAAATTCTGGGAGTTAAAGTCTACAAGTCTTAAAGTTGACAAGTTTGGAGACACTATTCTAGAAGGCAAGTCTCCTTTTATTACGAAAATATTCTCACATGAGTAAAAAGAGGGAAGTCAAATACTCAGTGTAATGGGAAGTGTATTTAAATTACTCCAAAGTTGGAATTTGGAAACTGTTTCCTGGATTATTATTTAATGGTCTCAAAAGTAAAAAAAAAAAAAAAAAAAAAAAATTGGGCCAAGTAGCTGCTAGCTTTCCTGTCACAAAAGCAGCTGCCCAGGAGGTGGAGCTGCAAGCACACAGGGACCATTTTTGTGTAGCAGTTGAGGTATTGCCAACAAAACAAACCTGCTTTTTGCTCTGCTATTAACTTTGATACAGCCAGCAAACAAACCAAGTGAACTAGAGAGAGCCAGTTCTAGCCTGTCAATAAATTGGCCATTTCATTCTGACCAGGGATCAGAGTTTTGTGAATTTTTCTTCTGCCATCTCTCTCTGCTTCTGCCTCATTTATTGATCAGGTAATCTGATATCTTGGTTCCTGTGTCACTCATTCCACCTCACTTTGTTCCTCTATTGACTTTCCAACTTCACTAAACTGCTTTTTGGGCTCCTAATCTTCATTGTTATAGTTTAGGATGAACCATCTGCCATCTCTGATAAGATGAATTTTTGGGAGGGAAGAGTGGTTGTGTGTGAGAGAAAAACATGCTTTCAGATTAGTAAAACAATCATTAATGATAATTGAATCAAAATAATGTTAGTTTAAGGAGAAGGTGATGTCCAGGACACAATAGGTTCCTTTGTTAAATTTCCCATTATGATCTCCCACTAAACATAATCTTTGGAAAATACCATTTCAAGTGTGGTAATGCAAACGATAGAAGCCACTGTTGAGTGATGGGATTGTTTTTAGTTCTCTTGCTTCTCCTTTTTAACAAAACTAAATGTCAGTTAAATGTAGCTATGGTATAATTTCCCAGATACAGGCACAGAAATGCTTGTGGTATAAGTTTCTCAGAAAGAAGAGAGCTATAAACAGAAAGGATGATGGTAGCCCAATTTATTTATAGTTACAAGCAGAAGCACACACCTCTCTTTCCCAAGAGCTAAAAATCAGACAAATGAATAAAAATGACAACTCTGCATCTCTCGTGTAAAGTCTCTGTTAATCCAAGGAATATTGTTAATAACAAAAATGTAATCAAACTGTAGTTTGCCTTCTCTCTTTCCAATTGCATTCGCAGTTTCAGAATGGGAGTAGAACATTTGAACTCTGTATTTATTTCACTTTTTGTTTGTTTAGTTTATTTCAAAAGTCCTCATTCAGAAGTGAAAATATGGTTAGGCAGAAGGGATGGGCAGGAACTGTTAGGAAGGGATCTTATGTGCCTCAGTGTAAAAGGAGAAAGCACACGGCAGCAGAGACAGAACTGGGACTATTGCAGAGAAAGTTCAACTCATGACCACAGATGAGCCCACAATTTCTGTTCCTAAGTGAGACAACTTTTAAGTGAGATTTGCAACCTTTCTTGCCTCAGGTACTATGTGAATGGCTGCAGTTGTTAAGTTAGTAAACACGGCTGTTAAGTGAATCTGGATTCCCCATTGACTTTGCTTGTCAGAAGGTCGTAAAAGATGATCCCATGGCCATGGAACACTGCAACCATCATAAATACGAAACAGTTGCCAAGCGTCCGAATCACATGACCATGGGGATGCTGCAACAGTCATAAGTATGAAAAACAGTCATAACTCCCTTTTTTTCAGTGCCATTCTAACTTCAAACGGTCACTAAATGAATGGCTGTAAGTCGAGAACTATCAACTTAGGAGTCCAGGAAAGATGGCCAGAGACATGACCATCCAATAGTCATGCAAGCTCAGCACAGTTATTCCAAGACAAATCACATCTCTAAAGTCAGACGTGGAACAAAAAAAAAGTCTGGTTTATTTAAGGGGAGAAGGAGGGAGGGAGAGAGAGAAAAAGAATGATGATGGGCTGGAGGGATCTTTTGTCTGAGTGATGAAGAAATCAAGGAGATTAAAAAATATGAAAAAAAACTTATTTCCTCTGTTCTTAATTTAAAAAAAACCTCTCTAAATTTCTTTAAAATAAGGTAGCTGGATCTTTATTCAGTTTTTTCTTTCTACGATGTGTGGTTTTTATGTCCAATTCATTTTATTACATGAGGCAATGCACAGGGTAATGTTTCTTTTCATCTCATATGTAGAAAATCCCTGCGCTGGCACTTAATACTTACTTAAATAAAATGCTACCGTCTCCCATTACACCCGAAGCAGCAAGTTAGTTCAGAGTAGTGTTTCTCAAACTTGGCAAGTTTAATGTATGTGAATCCCAGGATTCCCCAACCAGCCTTGGCAACTGGGGAATGAAAAGGATAAGTTGAGGGGATGCTAAATATGCCCCCCCCCCCCAATATATTTTCTCTGAACTGCCTAACAGTATTTCTGGCCCTGGAAACTTAGCAGTATAATTCTGGTTTCTTGCAATTAGATACCCCTAACCACCTGGGAAATGGTATAATCTATATGAAATAATGTTATACAAAAATCTAAAGTGTACAACTCAGTCAGTTGAATGCTCTATATATTAAGAATCAATTAATCAGTATTGCTCTGTATTAAAGAACAGAAGGAAGGAAGGAAGGAAGGAAGGAAGGAAGGAAGGAAGGAAAGAAGGAGTAATTATCAATTGCATCAGTTGCATTAAATCCTAAATTCAAATAAAGAATATTGATTCAGTGACGCAAATAAGTACATAGTTCTTTCATGTTATTGGAGAAACTAATGTATGAGTCCTGATATATTCTTTAAAAAATTCAACTATGTTCTAATATTCTGTAATAAATTTTACACTATGGTAAAAGAGAGAGTGGGGGGGGAGGGAGGGAGGGAGGGAGGGAGGGAGAGAGAGAGAGAGAGAGAGAGAGAGAGAGAGAGAGCGAGCGAGCGCATTCAAGATCACATAAATTGTTATCTGCAACCGTTTGGACTAATATTGATCCAGCTCCACAAAGAGTCCATTTTCAGAGGCTGCCTTTCTTCAGTGGGTTAACCAGGTGGCATATTAACCAAGCAGGTCTCCCAAGGAGGAACTAATACAGTTTATTACACCCTGACTTTGAAGTCCAGGTCTATATGTATTCCAGACAAAAGGCTAAATAAATTTACAAGACTATGCATTTTTACATTTTTTTTTGTCCTCAGGGATCTGCAAATGCTACAGTAATCAGAGGTTCTAGAATTCTAAAGGCCCCAAAAGGTGATGACCTGAAGCCTGAGTAATAGATGGTGGAAGGTATAGACTAAGTAGCTCTGAGTGACAGTAACCACCTTGTGTTTTGCATGAAAATCAGCATCTATGAAATGACCTCTGCTTTTTTTTTCTTTTCAAACCCATGACAGTAATGAGTATGAAGCTTCTTGTACATCAAGTATTATTTATATCTTAGCAAAAGAGGAAGGTGAGATATGGTGTGTAGTATATAGGACCAGTTTCAGTTCAAAACAGCATCTCATTTTTCTCACTTGCTTGTGATTATTTGGGTATTTCAGCAGCAGAACTTACTTCTTCTGAGGTTTTTTTTTTTACATTTAGTGGGAAATGGGGTGGGGACAAATCTGTAAATAAAGACCCACATGTTTAAAGCAGCACTTCCTCTAATATATAATATTGTCTCTGTCTAGTCTGCAAAACGTTTCTGAATGTTTATAGAAACATTTAAAAGAAATGCATGCAATACAGTAACAAAATGGATATTATTTTAATAGCCAGCAGCATACTATGGATTATTTTAGTAGCTAGCAGAATACAATGATCAAGGATCCACCAGACTGAAAAAAAAAGTGACAGCTGCTACTACAATGCAAGGGAGGAAAAAGGTCTACATAATTAGATTTGCTTCTCTTTGGATAGGGATGTCCTTACTGAGAACAGTTCATCTTAGTCGAGAGTTTGGAATTGGGTCGATGAGTTTCACATCCATTTTATACATGTTCGTTGTTCAAGAATCATGAATGGATACATTGGTGTGGTGCAACAAAATAAGGTGGCTCATTATATTTACTACATAACCCTTTTTTCACAGCTTAAAAAGGAACAATAGACAAGAACTGATCACTGAGAGCTATATTTCAACAATGATTAATTCATACTACCCAAGCAATTTTTTTTGCAAAAACAACCATGATCAGTACAATTCTGATATCCACCTGGTTTTTAAAAACTTAGGCTATGATTTGGAGCTTATATGCTTGAGCATGGACTTCAATCAATTCTAGAGGATAACCATGGACAGCTATTCCACATTTCTGCAAGTCTACCGCTAATAAGTAACACACTTATTTAGGAAGTGATATCCTGATCAAACAAATTAATCTAGCACAACAGTCTTATTCAGGCATCACAAGAAGGATTAGAACACACCTGCTAAGAAATAGGAAGTCAGTCTGATGACTGGACATCAGTTGCTGTATTCCCATCTGTGTGAGCTCAAATTTGTAATCAGGGTTTGAGTTTCTATGGAAACTTCCTATACAAAGGAAAGTAATGCAGATATCTCTGTTGAATGCATATATGTCACTCCAAATTAGATACCTCCAGCATAACTATGGAAAAGCAAGGCTACTAATATAATTATTCTCTACTTTTGTCCTAGCTAGGTATCCAACAGCCCAATACCCACCAGACACTCAGCAATGTAGTTTCTGTAATCCTAATTAATATGTAACCTTTCCTGTTTCCTACACTCAGCAATTCTAGGAGAGGGATTGAAAAGTTATAAAACTTGCCTAACGAAAGCAGCCACTTGTGACTTGCTTCCATGGGAGATCATCCTGGGCAAAGTGTGATTGTCTGGGAATAGAATTCTCCAAAACTGCAAGGATAAATAGATCTGGTGTTCTGGAGTCTTCCTTGATATTACCTTTTTGGTATCCAATTCTATAAATTCACTAGCCAGCAATATATGCCAACTTCTACTAAAACAGTAAAAACTAAACTAAACTAAACTAAACTAAACTAAACTAAACTAAACTAAACTAAACTAAACTAAACTAAACTAAACTAAACTGTCCATAGGTTTCGTATTTCCTAAATCTAATCTAACCTAACCTTCTCTTATTGGGTGAGAAATCTGACACTGTGCTATCTTCCGCATTCAGATTGTTTTTTTTTAAAAAAAAATCTCATGTTTAATATTTATATGAGTACATATGTAAGTTGTGATAAATTCTTAATTTTAAAGAGTGAGTCCAATGAAATATGCACAGATTCCTACTATTAGTCATAGAAAAGGAGTTTAGGGAGCTGTAGATTCCATTCCAGAAGGTTTACTAGTGCTGTTACTAGCTTTCAAATTAAATCTTCTGGAATCATTTGGGAGAATACATACACTTGGAACTGACATCTGAATTGTCCTTTTTGACAGCCTGAAAATAGATGTCTCTGCTTGCTATAATGCATATTACAAAGAGGTGGCTAGTTAAACTGACTACCAAAAGACAAAACTAGAAAAAAAAAAAGAGCATGGAGTATTTCTTCTTGATGAACACATGTTTCTAGTAGATGTATTCTTAGCAGCCACATAGATAGACCTTCTTCAGGATAATTTGTTCTCCATTTGGCCCTTCAGATCTTCCAGCGGTGCATCTATCATTGCTGTGATCGAGTCTATCCACTCTGCTGCTGGTCCTCCTTTTCTTGTCTTGTCTTCCAGATTACCAGCATTATAGATATACTTTCATTTCCAGGAAATTTAGAATTGATCAGTGGTAAGGATTGAAGCAAACTTGCTCTCCATAACTTTTGCTTTTGAACCAATGAAAGATTTAATCCCATAATGGCTTCTACAGACATATTTTCCTGCTTCTTATGGGCAGATCACATGTGCAGAATATTCAATGCATCATTAAATACAGCGATTTGAATTACGATCACAATTAATTGAACCCAAAATTTATGTTGCTAAGTAAAAACATTTGTTAAGTGAGTTTTGCCCCAATTTATGACCTTTCTTGCCACAGTTGTTAAGTGAATCACTGCCGCTGTTAAGTTAGAAACACGGTTGTTAAGTGAATCTGGCTTCTCCATGGATTTTGCTTGTCAGAAGGTCGCAAAAAGTGATCACTTGACCCCAGGACACTGCAACCGTCATAAATATGAGCCAGTTGCCAAACATTTGAATTTTGATCATGTGACCATGGGGATGCTGCAGTGCTCATAAGGGTGAAAAATGGTTCTAAGCCACTTTTTTCAGCACCATTGTAACTTTGAACAGTCCCTAAATGTTGTATGTTGAGGAATACCTGTATAGGGAAAAGATATTGCAACCTTGATTTGAATTGTAGTTCTTAGTGTTCCATCTCTTACAACTCCTTTATGAAGATTGATCATGTACTGCACTAGTTACAAGGCTAAAATCTAAATGTGCTCTTAATTATCTGGAAACTGTTTCTCTAAAATAATATTTCAGTTCGAAAATAGGAACAATTTTGGTCATTAATTGCCTGCTAATCAGAAAGGCCCAACTTTATAAATATCAGAGATCAAACAGCCATATTAAAAAAAATAAAGACAGCTGTGTATTTGTGTTTTTATTCCTTGTTCTTTATTCTTGACTTCTACAGTACGCTTTCTTAAGTAATAAAACTTATTCAAGTGACAGATTTGAGGCAGCTGGAAGCTGCTCATCATAAAAGACCATTAAGCAATATCCTTTTGTTCATAAACCACAGTTACACTGGCTATTCTTAATTATTTTCAGACATTGATTCTTTCTGCCCCTTCCTATTGTAAGCCTGTAGTATGTACTGGATTGATAAATCACAATAACTTGTGATGTGTTTCAAATCTTGTTTCTTAAATATGACATAGATGTCTAGTTCATATGTAATGTAGTTTTGCTATAGTTTACGATTACAGAATACTGGAGAGACCAAAATGGCCTACAAGAAGAATAGAAAAGAGACATGGCAAGGCAAAGTATTAGCACATTAAATACGCACACACACACACAAAACCTAGCAGGTAAAGCAAATAACAATAAGACTTGTCAATGGCTAAGAACAGGAAAGTTGAAGAAAGACAGAGGGGCGGATTCTCGTTTCACAAGACCAAGCCTTGGGAACAAATACATACAAAGGCAGAATTCAGACAATAGCAATGGACAACAAATGCCCCCACTGCAAAGAAGCTGAAGAAATAGTGGAGCGTCTGATTAATTGCTTCATTGGAACATGTACAAGAAATACCATTTGCCTGCAAACAAGAATTGATGGGATCACAAAATAGACAAAAGAATGGAAAACGAAGAAACTAGTGTTCTGGGACATTCAAATTCAAAAGACAAGCACCTGCCACACAACAACCCAGAGTTCACAATTATTAATGAGAAAGAAAAAATTTCTGGATGGTAGACATTGCAGTACCTGGAGACAGCAGAAGAGAAGAGAAAGAACTGGAGAAAATCACAAAATTTAAAAAAAACCCCTGCAAATAGAGTAGAGCAGGGGTGTCGTGACATATCACGACTTTTTTTCCATTGCCGGCAATGAGGTGGGCGCGGTTTTGCCATGATGCATCCGGCCCATGGGTCAGCAGTTTGACATCCCTGGAATAGAGCAACTGTGGCAAAAGAAAGTAACAATAGTAATAGGCTCAATCTTGAGTGCAATCTGAAAACAATTGGAGCATCATTTGCACCTCATTGGCTTTAACAAAAATCACCATCAATCAAATGCAAAAGGGAGCTTTAAAGGAACAGCTTACTTCCTGCAACAATACCTTTAACAACATTGAACAACATTTGCCTACCCCAGATTCTTTAGAAAATGGATAAAATGTCAAATCCAATCTAAACATGTGGCTAACTGTGCAACCGACCATAATAAGTAGTAGTAGTTGTAGTAGTGGCGGTGTGGTGGTGGTGATGGGAAAGAAATTGAATGTTATGCCTTCTTAATTTCCTCTGATCTTAAATAATGCCGATTATGTTCAGACTTTCCAATCAAATTTTTCTTCTTATTTCTGGAAATAATGATTTTGGTCAATCTCAGGGATTGGTTTTAAAACATTTTTCTGGCTCTTTTAGTGGCATATAGTTGTGCTGAGTTATGGGGAGACTTTTGGTGGCTGCAGAGCAACTGGCACCCAGTCCTTTCAGAAGGATGTACCAGAAATATAAAAATTAGAGGTTTACTGTTCTTACTCTGTGAATAATCCTATAACTATATTTGGCTTGTACACCATCATCCTCAACATCTATGGAGATTCTCAGTCATCTAGGTCAGTGTTTCCCAAACTTGACAATTTTAAGGCATGAGGACTTCAACTCCCAGAATTCCACAGCCAGTGTTGCTGGCTGTGGAATTCTGGGAGTTGAAGTCCACATGCCTTAAAATTGTCAAGTTTGGGAAACACTGATCTAGGTCATGGTTGTCCCAAGATGCAGGGGTATGAATGGATTTCCAGAAAAAAAATGCAGACTACAAGAACCATTTATGCTTCTGTTTGAGATGGAGACAATACAGATTCATCCCCAGCAGCCTGCCCTGTGTTCAACAGTGAAGGGACACAGGGCAGAAAACATCCTGCAAAAAACACAGCTCCACAACACAATCCTTTCAACCGGTCCTAGAAAGCTCCACACCTATTTGCACTACTCAGGTGACCCTGAGGAAACAGATAAAAGTGGTCCCAATGACTCTCTAAAACGGGTCTTCAAACTTGGCCCTTTTATGATTTTGTGGACTTCATA
Organism: Crotalus tigris; assembly: GCF_016545835.1. Lineage (NCBI taxonomy): Eukaryota > Metazoa > Chordata > Lepidosauria > Squamata > Viperidae > Crotalus > Crotalus tigris. Next base: position 1,491,235 of record NW_024096524.1, on the reverse strand, counting down.
TCCCAGAATTCCTCAGCCAGCGTGTCTGGCTAAGGAATTCTGGGATATGAAGTCCACAAGTCATAAAAGGGCCAAGTTTGAAGACCCCTGCTCTAAAAGAATGCAAATGACCAGCAGTCTGCAAGGAATATAAATCCTTCCATTCCCCACCATCCAGTCAGAGCTGAAGAAGCTTCTTGGATGAGAAGCAAAATGTCTTCAAAGAAAAACAAGAAAGTCCACTTGGCTCTTGGAAAAGCATCTTTTGGACATCTTCCTCAACAGATACATACCTTGTAGAACTCAGCTACATAGATACCACTTTAATCTCATGTAAAATACATGAGATTTAAATAAGTGAGGGGAGAATCATAACATTTGCTGCTACACTTTCTTAAAATTCAAAGAGTTGTCTTTATATAACTTAATTCCATTTAACCAACTGTGGTTTCACCAAAAATGGCAATTTCAAATTTGTCAATAGAAAATTTCTCTTTAAGTCCCAAACTGTTGTCCCTTTTCCCTTTTCTCATAACTTTTCAGTCTAAACGCAGATCAAGTTCCAGTCTATGTACTCTAGAGAACTGCAATTAAGGGGCACCTGGATTTCTCTAAAGTTATCAGAGAGGCAGGCAAAAGAAGCACTTTACATTAACTGCTTCCACATCTGCATCTTAGAACTTCTTATCAGATTGCCAGATGGGGAGGGGGGAAGATAATGAATGGATTAAAAACTAGGGCTATTCTTACTTACTGTAAATGGAGAGATCTACTGTAACATCTGAAGGATGATGGAGCAGGCTGAACAGTTTCCAGTTCAAAAGTTTTTTTGGAAAGAGAGGGAAAGTTGGAAACTGAGTGATTGTGTGTCACAGCCAAGAACAGAGGGATGTAGAGAGAGAGAGAGGAAGAGAAGTTGCAGCAGTCAGCATTAGTACATTCTGGCAGCAGCTATCAAAATCCCAGATGCCTCTTTGCTGATGTATGAGTAATGACATGGCTTGATGTTTATGGACAGCTTGTGTTCTCATCAAGGTGAACAGAAGAGCTGTCACTCTCTTCTACCACAAGATGTCAGTAGTACCGTTTGAGTGTTAGATGTATTCTGACAACATGTTTCCACTCACATTATTAACAGGGTGGCTTTGAGTTTACTTCCCTCTGTTTCATGTTGTTGTTGCTGTATTATGATTTTATTATGGTTTGTCACACAACCAACCAGCTGTTTAGACTGGATTTGGCATTTTTATCCAGCTGTTGAGCCCTACCCAAGGACCTGGGATAGGGAGATGTTGTTTGATGGTGTTAAAGGTAGTAAGATGTTTATTATTATTATTACGGTTCCTTGCATAGTCAGTCAGCTGTTTAGATTGTATTTAGTATTTTTATCCTCCTACTGAGTCTTCCTCAAAGGACCCCAAAGATACTGAAATGTTGTTTTATTATTACTATTACTCTTATGCCTGATTTAGTTATGTATAAGTGTTCAATCCTCTGAAAGAAAAGGGTCATTAGTTACTGCATGTTCCTTCAATTTTAATGGATCTGTTTTGACTATGACTAATCTGGAAACAACTCTCACCATTATAATTTATTTATCTTTTCATTAATAGAACATCTACTACTTCAATCATAGTGGAAGCACTGTACAAATGCTCAGTAATACAATAATACATTTAATGTTGTTCTTAATAAAACTACATCTATATGGAGGAAATTAAGCATTGGGGTACCCCAAGATTCTGTCTTAGACCCAGTACTCTTCAACATCTTCATAAATATTTTAGATGAGGGGACAGAAGGGGAATTCATTGAATTTGCAGATGACATTAAGCCAGGTGGAATCGCCAACATTTTAGAACAGGCATGTCAAACTCGCGACGTCAAGTGACGTTACGCGATGTATCGGAGCTTTTTCGCCATTGCCGGCAATGGGGTGGGCGCAGCTCCGATATGATGAAACCGGCCTCTGGGCCGGCAGTTTGACACCCCTGTTTTAGAAGATAAGCTCAAGATCCAGAAAGATCTTGACAAACTCGAACACTGGGCCCTATCTAACAAAATGAAATTCAGTGGTGAGAAAAGTAAGTGTTTACACTTAAGTCAGAAAAACCAACCACATTGGTATACAATAGGCAGTACTTAGCTCAACAGTAGAAACTGTGAGAGGAATTTATGAATCCTAATGGACAATCACTGAAGTATGAACCAGCAGTGTGCTGAAGCATCCAAAAAAAGCCAGTACAGTCCTAGGCTGCATTAACAGAGAAATAGAATCAAGATCACATGAAGTATTAATACTGCTATATACTACCTTGGTAAGATTACACTTAGAATACTGTGTCCTGTTCTGGTCACCATGATATCAAAAAATTGTTCAGACTCTTGAAAGAGTGCAGAGAAGAACAACAAATGTGATTAAGGGGCTGGAGGTTGAAACATATCATGAACAGTTGAAGGAACTGGGTATTTTAGTGTGACCAAAAAAAAAAGGACTAAGGGGTGACATGATAGCAGTGTTCCAATATTTGAGAACCTGTCACAAAGAAGAGGGGGACAATCTATTCTCCAAAGAACCTGAGGGCAAGACAAAATGTAATGGATGGAAACCTATCAAAGAGAGATTCAACCTAGAATTAAGGAAAAATTTCCTGACAGTGAGAAAAATTACTCAGTGGAATGACTTGCCTTCAGAGGTTGTGGTGCTCCAACACTGGAGATTGGACACCCATTTGCAGAATGATATAGGATCTCTGCTTAGGCAGGAGGTTGGACTAGAACACTTTTAAAGTCCTTTCCAAACCTACATTCTATATTCTGTAATCTGTAAACTATAGCACTACAGTGAAATAGTAAAATAGAACAGAATAAGCACAAAATGTCAAGAGTGAAAGACCATGAGATGGTCCAATTAAACTGATTTATTGCTAAAAAAAATCTATGCACAAGAATTTTCTCAACTAATGGTTAGCACCTGCTTGGAGTTGGGTAAGATAATTCAAGGGGGGTTGGACTTAATCAGCTTGTGGCTATATATTCTAGGTCAGTGATGGCGAACCTTTTAGAGACTGAGTGCCCAAACTGCAACCCAAAACTCACTTATGCATCGTCGAGTGCCGAGTGGGTGTGGCCCATTGGCTGGGTGTGGCCCACTGGGTGGGCGTGGCTGCACTGGTAACAGCCAACTGGGTGGGACTAAAAAGTTCAATCAATCAATTCCAACTTTGCAAGATCTTTTTTTTCCCTGTGAGACGTTGAAATTGACTGATTGAACCTTTTTTTTTTTTTGCACATGGCAGCGGAGGCCTAAAGTGAAAAGGTTTTATTAAACCCAGCTGAAGGCCTAGGATTGGGGCGATGGCGCGCGTGCCCACAGAGAGGGCTCTGAGTGCTGCCTCTGGCACCGTGCCATAGGTTCGCCACCACTGTTCTAGGTTGATCTTTTAACTCCAACCCCAGTTCTACCACTCCTTCTCCTATACAAGAATACAGTAGATAGTGCCAGATCAGAAACAACTTATTGTTAACCTCATTCCCTGGAGGCCTTCCAGAACAAGAACTTTTTAAACCTCTTTCAGAAGAAGTCCTTCTTTGCTCTATGGTCAAGCAGTATGAAAGGAGGAGATCTCCTGGTACAAATACACTTTCCCACTGAATATTTTGGTAGGAGGTGCTTCAGCAGGCCCTCTCAGATTGCACACAATGCACAGGCAGCTTCCATTGTCAAGGATACCCAGGCCCCAAGTCATAGAGGGCTTTACAGGGGACAGGTAACTCTGAAAGATACCAAGAGTCAATGCAGCTCCACAAAATGTCACAGGAAGTATTCCACTCATTGTACAGATATCAGAAAACAGCGTCAGTGAGCTACATACTTGCATTGATTCTGCTTCTTTCCATATTCTTCACTGCTACATATCAGCTAAAGTGACTTTGAGGGACAGAATGAGGTTAACAGATGACTGTCTGATTCTCTCTCTGACTATTTATAATGTGAAAATCCTGCTGGTTGATCAACATTGCCAGTGTCTTTTATACCATGGTTCATAGTAGTTGAACCATGATTTCCTTGACAGAATAATGTACTGTCTGTCATTTTGTGTGATTCAGCTCCTGTGATTCTCAGAGACAAAGAGACTGAGTACCCTCAGCCCACTTCTGGGAGGGGATACTTTTCTGATTCCAGAATGGAACTCTAAAATTTTATCTGCCTTCCCATAAACCTCCCCAAGCTGTCTTCCTAAATTCTTGCCCAGGACCATCTTTAGTGAGGGAAGTTTGCTCATTATATTTCTACCATATTATTATTTCAGACATTTTTTCCTGCTGCTCTTTGTCATATCACATTTCACCAAAGTTATATCCTAAAACAATGCCAAGAAACATAAACTGAAAAACAGTCAATAAAATGTAAGAGTAGGGCTGCATACCATTACAGTAACAGTCTATGCATTTAATAAAGACGACTGTGATGCATCTACGTTTATGCCATGATAATTTTTTTGACCCTTAAAATGCAACAAGATTTCTGGTTTTCTTCCTGGAGACAAACATGGCAATCTCCTTGGAAAAGAATACCATCTTGAACACAATTATCTTGCTGCATGGTTGGGAAAAGAGGTGAAAAATCTGCAACCTCTAGTTGTTGTTGATTTACTACTTTTTGAATCTGTCACTTTTAGTCAAGCCATGTGAGCTTGCTTGAATTTGGAGTTCAGCAGCATCTGGAGGGCCATGTGTCCCACTCTGCTAAAGGTTTGAAGTCAATCAGTGTTTTTTTAAAACAAAACATTTAAATCCCCTGCACTTGCTACTCGCATTGGAAAGTCAAAATGGCCTCTAGAATCTAAAATGCAATGTATTAAAAAAGCACAATCAAAGATTAACATTGGTGTTAAAACTGTAACAGCTACTAGATCTGGTGGATGAGAAATATTATGGTTGCTCTTTAGTTATTTCTTTATTACAGTGACTTCTATGCTGTTTAAGTCTAACCAACTCTAAGCATCCCCTATCCCACAGGTCATGGACTGGTCTGTGACCTGTTAGGAATCAGGTCACACAGCTAGAGATGAGTGAGCGAAATGAGTGAAACTTCATCTGAATTTTCAGCTACTCCCTGGCACTAACATCACTGCCTCAGCTCCACCTCAAATCATCAGGCATTAGATTCTCATAGGAGTGCAAACCAACTGCGTATGTGAGGGATCTAGGTTGCGCGCTCCTTTCCCCCCCACAGTCTGTGGAAAAATTGTCTTCCATAAAACCAATTCCTGGTGCCAAAAAAGGTTTTGGGCAGCTGTCTTATATAATAAAAATCAAACAATACATGCAAAAGAATCAACATAATAATAAACTGCAGCAGCATGTAATGAAACATATTGACCCTAGTATCCATTTCTTATCCTGCACAAACACTATAGACTTCCATTTTTCCTTTGGTTCCCAAAGGAAATAGCGAAGGATTAAATTTTCAAACATGACAAGAAGTGTCTTATTTTGTGGAGAAAACCATTCCACAGAAAGCAGCCTGCCACTGAGAATAGCCTTTTTCCAAATTCCACAATGCAATCTTTACTTGTATGCATTGGTCAAGCAGGTCCTTCCTAGAACCAGTGGCCTTGAAAATAACTAAATCTTATGCCATATAGGATTTTATAAGTGATAACCAGAACTTGAGTTGAACCCAGAAACAAGTCAGTAACCACTGTAGGTTCTGTGTAAAAAAAAAAAAAAAAAGAGTACCAAGTGGCAATAAAAAGCTTGACTTGGGCAGCTGTATTCTGCTTTGGGTGTGGTTTCCAGTTGGTCTTCAAGGACAGTACTTATTGAGCAAATTAAAATACATGTAAACCAAATGAAAAAGGACAAGAGTAGAATAGAATAGAATAGTTGGAAGGGACCTTGGAGATCTTCTAGTCCAACCCCCTGCTTAGGCAGGAAACCCTATACCATTTTAGATAAATTGTTGTCCAATCTCTTCTTAAAAACTTCCAGTGTTAGAGCACCCACAACTTCTGGAGACAGATTGTTCCACTGGTTAATTGTTCTAACTGTCAGGAAATTTCTCCTTAGTTCTAGGTTGCTTCTTTCTTTGATTAGTTTGCATCTATTGCTTCTTGTCTTGCCTTCAGGTGCTTTGGAAAATAGCTTGACAACCTCTTCTTTGTGGCAGCCCCTGAGATATTGGAACACTGCTATCATGTCACTCCTCGTCCTTCTCTTCATTAGACTAGACATACCCAATGACCATGCCTGATGTCTCTTCTCCCATAACATAGCTGAATCTGGGCAATTTTTCTAAAGCTACAGAAAATGAGAATTAACTCCAAACATCCTAGGGAATGTAGCTTATGTTTCTGGAGTAATTTGGGAATAGGTCATCTCTTGCATGGCCTCCAGATAGGCCTCTGAAAGTAGTCTGAGAGAAATCTTCTGAAAAGCCTCTCCTGTAAATCTTAGCATGCACACAGCTTTAGATAGTGAGGCCTTAAAACAATTTAAATCCACAGGGCTTTAAAGGTTAATGCCAACCTTTCAGAGAGTGCTCAGAAAATAAATGGCAGCCATCTTTTAATACGGGCATCATGGCATTTTATAATGTGAACCAGGTAACAACTTAGTTGCTGCATTTTACATCGGTGGGAAATTCTGACCACATTCTTGCCCCCCTCCTCCCCTTTTGGGGCGTTTGTTTCATATATTATGCTTTGTCTGGTTTTCTTTTTTTTTCTGTATTGTATAAATTATAGCAGATTGCAATAATGTGGCCATATCTCAATGGCCACATTTCCCACAGCTGGGAAGGTTTGCAGATTTGGTTTGTAAAACAGTAAATAAAAGCAGGCTTCTGTTTTAGGGAGGCCATTTCAAAACTAGGGCACCACAAGCTGAGAATGTTGTGCTCCTTGTACTAAACCCCTGAACTCCTTCTCAGATGATAGCTCTTCTGAGTGCTTTAAAGTGCCTGATATTTCAATGCATAAAGGAAAACCACTGGCAATGTACAAGGAGATATAAGATTATATTAGCCACTTAGATAGACTTTAATTGCCAATTGTCTGGAATAGCATAGAGTCTCCTGCTTGAGCAGAGGGTTGGACTAGAAGACCTCCAAGGTCCCTTCCAACTCTATTATTCTGTATTTTGTATTCTGCATTTCACTCTTTTCCATATAGAGGGATATAGAAGCCATGTACATAATACAGAAGCTTTGCAGTATTGATATATCCTAATGAGCTTGCACGCATGAATTAAGCACTATGGGGAGGGCAAGTGAGTTCATGAATGTTTGTCAGGTCTTAAGATGTAGGATATATTTGTTATTTATTGTTATTACCATAAAGTGAAAAGTAAATTATTCAACCAAAATAGTCTTCATTCTTGCCTCATAGTGCTGTACAATAGAGGCTGATGTATGCATTCAAAAATGAAAATACAAATAGCAACTGATTTGTTTTAAAAATATTATTTTGATCAGCTTTCTTCAATGTACACCTAGGTATCAGAGCTTAATGATGCTATATGTTCTGTTTTCCTTGGCGTTCATAGATATCTGTCTTTTTCACCAACTGATTTATGTAGCATGGAACAAGCAGTTAAAGAAGCAACATCTCCCAACCTTTGAACCATAGATCCACCACTCTCTTCTCTGAAGCTAGAACAAGACCTGAACTTTATAGATTGCACCCAGAGTGTTACAAAATCCATACCTTCCAGTTCATGTTCAATTGCCATTCCAAGATGGCGTCTTGCTAGGACAAGTATGAGCCAAGAGCATATTAAAGACTACAGTGTAGGAAGAAACAGTGATATGCTATTGAAGAGACAGCAGTAAAAACCAGTAATAAACAGGCTTCCAGTGGGGACTGCCAACTAAAATTGGTGAAGCATGTGGCAAACCCAACATGTAACAGCTGGCCCTATAGTAAAGCTACCCAACGAGTAATCCACCACATGTTCCTGCTTGCTGTTCAGCATATGATGAGAAAGGTTTGCTTTCACTCATCAAATGCGGGACAGCAGCTTGTATCATGTGACCATTTGACCTTCAAAATTGCCAGTTTGGAGGGTGTGAATTAGTCCTGACACCAATTATGAAGAAATGGATAAATATATTACTCTCTGGTATTTCAATTTCTGACTATATTTTAGGATGCCTTATCCTTTTATGAAACAATCTCCTAGGAGCTAAGACATAAATGGAAAACAGTATGTAAATAAAACGCCTAGAGAAAGGGAATGTGCGGTTGTACAGCTTTGCAGAGAAAAACACAAATGTTTCCTTTTTCTGTCTCAATCCGAACAAATTTTGGCTTGAGAAACTATAATTATTACTGCATAAAAATATATATAATCCAGCTAAAGACAAACATTTTCTCAGCCTTAATCTATAATCTTCAGGTAGTCCTTGACTTACAACAGTTTATTTAGTGACCGCTTGAAGTCACAACAGCACTAAAAAAATGACTTATGACCATTTTTCACATTTATGACCATTGCAGTGACCCCATGGTCACGTGATTTACATTTAGATGCTTGACAACTGAGTCATATTTACGATGGTTGCAGTATCCTAGGGTCATGTGATCATTTTTTGCGACATTTTGACAAGCAACGTCAATAGGGAATCCAGATTCACTTAACAACTGGGTTACTAATTTAACAACTGCAGTGATTCACTTAACAAATGTGGCAAAAAGGTTGTAAAATGGGGCACAAGTCACTTAAGAAATTTCTCACTTAGCACATAAATTCTGGGCTCAATTGTGGTCGTAAGTTGAGGACTACCTGTATAGCTCTTTGTTTAAAATTTGTGGGACTGAAAAATACCTTGGTTGGATTTTGGTTTGGATTTTTATTTACATTGTTCCAGAGCTCTTCCAGTTCTTTTTTTTTCCCCTCCCTACCTAATGATACATGTAGTCCTACAGAAGAAGCTGTTTGAAAGCGAAGGAATTTTGTTGCAAATAAACCAACAACGTGAAAATGAAGAAGTAAGCAGATTAATAACGTTGGATTCTACAGACCTGAGTAGTGTGCCTGGTTTAGCTCTCAGCTGCATCACTATGTCTATTACTTAAGGACAGTGCTTTTTTATATATATATAAAAAAGGTGTCGGAACTCACATCTTGTTAATCTTTTATTTAAAAAATTATATATTCAGTTCTTAGCAGGACCGGTGATTGAGAAGTAATTAGTATTTTTTTTTTCATTTTTAAATTTGGGGTCACACTTTTCCACTAAAAATTTAAAAAAGATTTTCAATTTGCCAACAATTTTTTAAAATAAGAAATTATTTACCTTTCACACGTAGACAATCACTGTACACACACCCACACATGTCAGTTATGTAACAAAACATAATGGTTGCTGCCTGCAGTAAGCACTCAGCACGTGACCACACGACCAATCACGAGCGGTGCCACAAGCTGAGCAGCGCCATCACAACTAGCGCAGAAGAAGTACGCATGCATTGGACTCGACACACAAGCAGCCCTCATGCACCATTTTAATGATTGTGCCGCCAACCTGCTATGCTCGACAGGGCGATTCAAGTCCATGTGGACCAAACATCAAATTTTCAAAAGTTACTTTTAAAATTTGGAAAATCCATTGAAAAAAGGTGCCGGAACTCTGTTCTGATGTGTTCTATGACAAAAAAAGCACTGCTTAAGGGAGTGCTATAATAGGCCCTCAAGGCATAAGTTTCCACCTGAAATCTAATTATACCAGGTCCGATCCCTTTGTTAGTTTATCCCCTTATAGAAACTTCTGGAACAGGGGAAACGTGAAGTTTCCAAAAGTTGGATATTGCAAAGGAGCTGAGTTTTCTAATTACACCCACTAGATAGCACAATAAACTTTCTTCATTTTTAGTTGGGAGACAGAAACAACAACAAAAAATGTGCAGAGTTTTCCTTCTCCTTCCCTCCTTTTTTTCCCCTCCCACCCAAAGAGCCATTAGCCTTTCAGGCTCAGAGTAATGGGGCTTCAGAAAAAGATCAAAGTTTTTCAGATAAGTATTCCTTTACACAATGTTACTGACACTCTACTTTGTAAACAGTTTTTTTATCCTCTTCTCTCTCCCATTCCCCACTTTTTTCTTTTTCTTTTTCTTTTTGGCTAAAAAGAACATATAAACATGCCAAGTGAGATAGATAGACTGTCAGTTTTTCTTTTTCTTGCCTGCTTTGTATGTGAGTTAACTCTCCATGAGTATCAGAGTTGGACTGTACTGATACAAATGAACTCAGGCCTGTCTTTTGTATAAACAGTCAAATAAAAAATGAAGGGCATATGAAATAATGCCAAGCACGAATTGTGTTTCAGGAACATTGTTTCCAACTTTGATCTTCTTCCCTCTTTCTCTACCCCCCCTCCCAAATCTGTTTTAAAGGCCGTTGATGGGAAAGGGCTGTCTTGTCCCTTCGAAAGTGGAGTTGAAACATGACTAGCAGAGCTTTCTACTAAATAAAATTAAAATCTTGTTGAGGAGGAGATTGTAGGTTCTTCTTCTGTTAAAATGACCCGGGGATAATAAAACCAGAACATATTTGTCTGAAAGTAATCAGAATTTGAATTTAGATACAGGTACTCCTTGACTTACAACAGTTCATTTAGTGACCTTTCGAAATAACAACGGCACTGGAAAAGGGACTCATGAGCGTTTTTCACACTTATGACCGTTGTAGCATCCCCATGGTCACGTGATCAAATTTCGGATGTTCGGCAAATGCCTCATATTTACGACAGTTGCAGTGTCCTGGAGTCATGTCTGACAAACAAAATCAATGGAGTAGCCAGATTCACTTAGCAATTGCGTTATTAACTTAACAACTGCAATGATTCACTTAACAACTGCGGAAAGAAAAGTTGTAAAATGGGGCAATATTCACTTAACAACCGTCTCGCTTAATAACAGAAATGTTGGGCTCAATTGCGGTTGTCAAGGACTACGTATATTAATATTGATATGTAGACCATAAAGATTTGCAACGAGGAACTGCAACCGCCCCCCCTTTTTTCCAGTTTCCAGAAGGAGAGCTGCTGTGCAGGATTCCAGCCAACCACTTCACTTATGGCTAAGTTTTCTGTTTCTCTTTCCAAGCAAAACTCAATAGTTCTTTAAGCGTTTGTTCCTATAATTTATTAAAACTTTGGAAAACCAAAACCAACCCCCCCTCCCATTTTCTGTTTTTATTTTTATGCCTGTAGTGGAAGCATTTATCGGAGTGGGGAAGTTCCATTGTGTTAAAATAATGGGTGTGACCAAGGTGAGTGAAGTCCATCCTCTTCTGTGTGCAATGTGTCAATGCATATAGCACATATTAAAAAGTGGCAGCGCTTCAATTCCCTGGTTGCACTTGTCATTTTAAGCTATTTACCCTCCCTTCCTACCCCTCCCCCCGATTTTGTGCCTGTTGGTATTCAACTATATTGTATGAGAATAATATGACAGTACAGTAGGTTGAAAGGGTCACTGTATCAGTGCATTCAAACCGTCCATTATGTGCCAGTTCAGGCAATTTGTAGTGAGCCAAGACTATGCACTGTTTAATAATGGATCACTTTGCTTAATTTCTCTGCCAAATCATTTTAATGCTCCCAGTGACCTTATTTTTCTATGGCCTCTTTAATTTCCTGAGACCCCCTTTATGCAACATAAGTGTGCTAAGACAGCGTTTGTATATTTTCCTGAACGACAGAAACCCAAGAAAAGATGCAGCTGCTTTAAGATGTGGCAGACAATTGCTACATTAATAATGTACTGCCACATGGACACACACACATCTCAAAGCATCTCCCTTGCAATCAGATCCAAAGTGCTCTTCTACCCAATTGTATAGCACTTTGAAATATTCAAAATGACCACATTATTCTATGGTAATAGTTATGTTATCTCTCAAAGGCAGAGAAGTTACCAATACCCATGTATTATGTCAAGAAGGAATTATAGGCAGGAGCAAAATAATTTGTCAAAAGCCATGATGCTTCTTTGGGTTACTTAACACCTTTGAGCTGGATGTGTAAAGCGATTCATTTAAAAATGTTATTTTTAGGAAGATTTTATTTGTTACAGCTGATGAAAACTGCAAATCATCCAAAAACTGGCTGAATCCCATAAGAAATGCACATGTATGAATGAGCCTAGAACTAGCCAGATATCTTGATGAAAACCATCTAAATCTTATGCGCTAGATCCTAGGCACTGGATCCTATATGATCCTATGCACTGGATCCTGTATGATTGTTTGGTGACCTACAAGATAAAGTATCCTCTTTCTTACCTTCAAATATATGTACTGATTTTGTGTAACAAATGTAGAATAAGGTTTGGTTTGTCAAAAGAGATGGGAGTGTGGTGTGCAAGTTTAATGCACAATACTGTTTTTAGCACAGTTGGGAATTCAAACGAACACATTTTGCTTTAACACGTTAAGACCTCAAAAGACAAAATGTGTATTTTAGTTTTGAAATCTAGTCTGCTTTTGGAGGATACCACATTGGTTTTAAATAGAGATACTCTATTTAAATCTTAGGCATCTCATATAACATTGTAAACTTTTTTGGAGATATATAGAAATAATACCTCAGGCATTATCCCAGTATGTTTCTTAGTGAATAATTGTACCATGTGTCAGAAAATAAAAGAAACTATCGTGTTATTTAATAGATTGAAAAAATTCAGAATAATTCTTCCCTTCCCTTTCCTTTCCTTTCCTTTCCTTTCCTTTCCTTTCCTTTCCTTTCCTTTCCTTTCCTTTCCTTATTTGGAACTATAACTAGTAATTGGGCTCAGTGTTCCATTGAAAAATCTTTTCTTAGTTTCCATGGATATGGTTTCTCCTTCCCACCTTTCATAAATAACTCCAAAGAGCATAGTTGTTGAATGAGCAAAGCATGAATTGATTTCTCACTTCGGGGACTTCCTGCTGACCAGATTGCTGCCTTGAGAAAAATGAGCTGGATCAACTCAACTTAATCCCCAATGAACACAAGTAGTAGATCACTTTGCAAAAACCAGCCATGCATGATTCAGCATCATGAGCTGAGAAACTACCAGCTAAAAATCACCTTTTGACCTCAACCTATGCAGTGATTCTAGGCTAGGAATAAGATATTTGTAGACACTGGACATAAAGTTGGCCTTTCTCTAAGAGACAGAGAAGAACATTTTTTTTTCTATTAACAAAAGTTTAATTTAGTTTCACATAGCAAGCAAGGGCATATATGCTTATAACAGAATATGCTCAAGAAAAAAATGGATAGAACTGAGGATATATTGAATTATAATTAAATCATATTAATCAAAACTAGATAATGTGATTATGTCATATATATTTAATAATTTTTCTCTTTGGTCACATCAACAATTATAATTTGGCAGCAATTTTTAGGAAGGTTTAGGGATCATATGCAAGGATTTGATGGGTTATAGTCAGCCTTGGGACTTCAGATAAAGCTCTATAAAACAACGGCCATAACAAAAAGTTGATTGTGGAAGGGAAATAAAACTTATTTCCTGCAGCAAAAAGTGTAGTTGGCTTAGGTAGTTTGATATTCTAGAGATGAAGGATCAAAAACAAACCAGAGGGCAAAGAATAAAGAGTATTCAACATTAAAGTCTGCAGCTATGGGACTGAATCTAATAGAAGAGAATATATGTAACTGAGGATTGAGCCAGGAAATTCTCAATTCTCTCTAAGTTGTGGTGCATGTAAAGCCGAAACGGAGAATGTGGAAATCTAGGTGAAAATCAACAATTAATAAGCCAAACAGAATCATTATGTAAACATGGAAAAGGTACCTTCATCTCTCAAGGCACAGAACAGAATGACAAACGGTACAGAGAGTGGTTCTTAGGTTCTACAATAGGTGGTCTTGTCTCAACAAAGCAACCTATTTGGCCATGTCAGCCCTGGGAAGCTTCTGCTGTTACTGGGGTGAGGGTTGAGTTTCTGAAGAGTCTGATTCTATTGTTATACCTGATAAGATTAATAGGAAGATTAAGCATCACCCACATCAGCTTCTAGAGTTCCACTGAGTCCAATTATCTGCTGAAATTAGTTCCTACAATATTCCAGTATTTCTTTACTGAAATTTATCTGTTCTCAGCATAAATTCTATCTTGATCGATCTATCTATCTATCTATCTATCTATCTATCTATCTATCTATCTATCTATCTATCTATCTATCATTTATTACCTCTCTCTCATCTTTTGTGTAAATGAACTCCTCTACTTCTCAATGATTACTTGATAATGCTGTTTTTAGTATCTGTGTATGTACGTGTGTGTGTGTACATATATATATACATGTTGTTTTAACATATACAGGTAATCCTCAAATTACGACCACAATTGAGCCCAAAATTTCTGTTGCTAAGCTAGATAGTTGTTGAGTGAATTTTGCTCCGTTTTATGACTTTATGACTTTCCTTGCCACAGCTGTTAAATGAATAACTGCAGTTGTTAAGTTGAATGATAATTAAATTAAATTAATCAATATGATTTAATTATATTGTTAAGTGAATTTGGCTTCCTCATTGACTTTGCTTGTCAGAATGTCATAAAAGGGGATCACATGACCCTGGGATATTGCAACTGTCGTAAATATGAGTCAGTTGCCAAGCATCTGAATTTTGATCACGTGATCCTGGGGATACTGCAAAGTTCGTAAATGTGAAAAATAATCAAAAGTCACTTTTGTCAATGCCATTGTAACTTTAAGCGGTCACTAAACAAACTGTTTTAAATTGAGGATTACTTGTATAACATGGTTAAAATGGCAAAATGATTATCTTTTGATAATGCAGCTGCAGCATTTTATAGTTTACAATGAAACTGTCCATTAAAAAAAATAATGATTGCCAGCCAGGATAAATTTTGACTATGGGCAATATGATTTGAGTGGGAAGTTGGGAAAAAAAGGGATTAAATATGCACAAATGCAGTTCTGTGTGCGCAGATCTCTCATCATTTGGGTGTCAATTTAAGAGATAAAGGTCAAGCTCGAAGTAATAAGTGCTGTGATCTGAGTTGCTGAAATTGGGGAGTGGCAAATGCAATGACGGAATGCCACGTTTCCTACTTTGACACGAGGCTGGGCTGTAGCAGTTCTTTTTCTGTACAATTGCTAGAATCAAAGGCAAACATTTGTAACACACTTAAAAGGTGTGATCTGTATTTCTGACCTGGAATAAATTGTGACAGGCATATAGTGTGCCAAGGCACTGAACTCTGTTCTGCTTCTCTGCCCTCATCTAACAATGATCGTAACTGGCAATAGTACAGTGCAGACGTCACCATGTTTCATCTCTCAGGGGAAAAAAAATACAGTGGCAAATTACGATTTCATCAAAACGGTGGTCTCAAGTTGGGGCAGAAAATACATCCTATTGTGTGTTCTTCAAATACATGTTCATTCATGTATTTAGGTTGTTCGTGGTTTTGGTTTTTTGTTTTTTTTTTCAGCCTCAGCAAATGGCCATGAGTGCACCAAGGGAACTTCTACCTATTTCATGGCAATATAATTCTGTCTCATCCAAATTCTTTACTCCTGCAAGCTCAAGTATTCTCTTTCTAGGACCAAGGTCTCTTCTTCAGGTTTTTGTTTTTTGCTACACAACTTGTATAGAAGTGAGTGAGACTATTTCTGTCCTGATACAGACAGCCTTATCTGAGAATTTTCTCAGTTTCTTTCACCCGACTTTTTTTTTTTTCCTGGTGCCACTTTCTTATACAAAACAACCCAAGTTCCAACTGGAGGGCAGAAATTTTACACAATGAATTGCCCGTATTGATTCACACAAAAACAAGAGTGATACATGTGAGATTCCAAAATTAAAATTGAAATGGAAATGGGCTTGGTTACATAACAAGAAGAACTGATGGCAGGTGGACCAAGGCAGTCATATAATGGATCCTGCTTGATAAAAAGCATCCAGAAAAGAGACCTAAAACAAGATGGAGCGATGAAATCCACAAGTATTGTGGGCCCAATTGGCAAACCTAAATCCAAGGCATGAATCCTTGAACTTCTCAGATTCCAGGCAGCCATTTTTGAGCAAAGTAACCACAAAGCCTAACTTCATTGCAAAATGGAGCTAGAATTCCTTAAAAGATTTAACAGTTTCTCATGGATGGAGCAGAGATTTGGGTTTCTTATCAGCTTCCCCACATAAAAATGCTCATGTCACATTTAGCAACTTCTGTGTGAATGGATATTGCCAAGAAAGTAATTACTATTACCCATACTTGTGCATTTCATTTTTCTCTAACCTCGCTGATTATTTTTTTTCAGTGCTCTATCCATCTTGGGATAATACTTTATGCATTGGACTGGAAGTCTATTCTTTTTATGCTGTTTCAGGGAATTCCATGTGTAGCATTTCATGTTCCTTGGTTACAATGTGCACAATCCTTTCCAAGCTTGTTGCCAACAAAGGACTCATTCCAGGAACAATATTAGGTTATGCACAGCTTTCAATCATTTTACTCACTAATATTTAAAAACAGAATTGGCAGCACTCAACAAAGCTCAAAGCTGGGGCTGGAAATCTTCAAAGACTTCAAGGAAACTAGCTCCATCATAAAAGATTGTTATATCATATAACTCCAGACAGACCGTTCTGGATTGTATATTGCATCTGAAAGACATTGAGATCTTGCCACAAGGGAATGTGAGGTGGTCTTGGAGATGGCTGCATGTTTTGCAAAAATGTCTAGCCTGCTCTATTCTACTCTTCCCTTTTGTGATTGAGGAGGTTGCTATGTTGCTGTCAGTACTGAAATAAGATTTATCTGGACAGTTTTTATACTCTGAATAAACAGCCATGGCCTTGCTGACCATTGGGAAAAGTCTTGGTTTGGATTGCTTTAAATCAATGGATTTCACTTTCACTCTCTATTTAATTTTCTCCTTATATAGCCTACCCTTGGCCCAGTCTTTTTTCTCTTTGGAAGGCTTCATACAAATAGTGGCTGCTCTTAATCCTATTCCCACTTACTGTATTAAAAAATGCAATTCAGAAAATCTAAACACTACATGTATATGTGAATGTTTTGCTCTGAACAAATGTATTGCAAAAGGGGGTCACCTGTTCCTTCTGTGTTTGGAGTTTATCAGCAGCTGGCAGAGGACAGCTGACATGTACTTTGTGCTGTCCATGGATTGTAAAGTGCATTTTGTTCTGGATATTCAGCTGGATTTGTGATTTATCTGTTTTATTTAAGTGTCTTATGCTCTAAAGATAATAGTACACGTGAATCTGGCTTGTTGAAAAATCCCAGTTTTTAGCATTATCTGTTAAGTGCAAGAACCCTGACTCCTGCATTAAGCAGTTTTAGTGGTGTAAATAGTGGGCAATTGGAAGTTTGCCCACCTATCCAGAAAGACACTAAGAAAGTTAAATAACAAAAAAGTGATCACTCTAAGCTGAAGACTGGAAGAAGGATTCTCAGAGAACAACCCGCGTTACTTTGTCTTCTGATAAATGAGTGTTCTTGTAAATTGACATATCTCTATGGCAGCCATTTTATGACCACGCCTACCACATTCTACAAAATCCAGGATACTTCCATGGGTTCAAAAAATTTACCAGAGCTTCTGTTCATAAAATTACAAAGGCAAAATGTTGTCTGCAAGCTTTATAAGGAATAACGTGATTAAATATAGAGCTGGAACTGAGTCTGGGTTTAACCAGCTGTCTTCTTTTTCCTCTCCAGCATGTTTTTTTAGAATGCCTGAATGGAACTTAATGGAGCTTGACTTTTGATTCTTCTGGAAAGTTCCAATTCTGCTATGTATCAGGGGGATTTATCCTGTTCATATTCATTCTGGCTTTTAATGTGAAAATCTGAAATGCTTCATTTTCAGAACAGAAAGAGGAAATTAATATTTTTAATAGCTTGACCACTCATGCTAGTTCATTTATGTATGGCACTTAGAGTGTATATTCCCTTACATGATTCCCGATAAATATTTGCTTCAAAAGGGCCTCGTCAATTCCTACTACCCTACTTGCCCGCTAAGATCTTTTCTAAGCAGATTCCAAAATGGGTAATTTTGAAATAGAAAGAAGTGTTAAAAATGTTGCTTTTAAAATAGTGGTTAGGACTGCAACTGAGCAATTAGAGCATGCAATAATCACATAGTTACAGTTTCATCAGCATTTGGGTGCACAGGCCTCATGCATTTATGGCAACACGATTGACAAGCGAGACCATGATGACTCTAAAGGGTCAATAAAACACGTGCCTTGAAGAATCTACACAATATACGGTAATGGCTTTTTTGGAGCTGTTATAGTTTATTGGGTCAATAATAATCCACTTTTTAAAGAGTGCCAAAATATGAATTTACGCAGCTGGCCATACTGATCTATCAGATAAATAATATGAATTATCAACATTAGTGTCCATGCTGCCCTGTTCACCCAGTGATTTGGGCATACAGAGTATAGTGGAAAAAAGTGAATTTCACTTCTATTTTTAATTACTGCAGTTGCAAACTTAATATGGATTTTGTTCAAAGTCTAATATTTCCCTTTAAACCACTTTCTTTAAATATTTTTTAATTCAATGCTGTAATTGATATTTTTTTAAAAAAAACCTTACTCATGAAGGTGTATACTCTGTGTCATTTTATTTAAATGAAAGAGTTTAAGAAAATCAGTGAATGTACACTTGTATGGATGGCCTAAAATAGTATTTTCTCTTTTTTCCATTGTAAAGGTAATTAGATTACCATTTCAATATTCAGCATTGCTATGCTCAGCAACCACTCTTAAAAATGAGGACTAGAATGACCCAAACAGGGGAGGATGCGGCATCATTTCTAGAACATTCCATGGACTGATCCATCTAAGTTGACCTAAGAATGCTTATATTAGTTCTTTCAAGTGAACATCACCATAAAAATCACCCAGAGCTACTTAATATCAATGGGTTTGATTTCAGTGTATGGATTTTACTATGTAGTCTGGAGAACAACTGGGAAATGGACTTAGATGTAGCTTTCAATAGCCCATAATAATAATAATAATAATAATAATAATAATAATAATAATAATAAAAATTCGCTATTAGTCAATGGCAAAAGGTGGCCTTACTAGGAACTGCTTCCATCCTGCGACGATACCTGTAATACCATCAAACATCCACATCTGCCTATCCCAGGTCCTGGGTAAGGACTCGATAGGTAGACAAAATGCCAAATCCAGTCTGAACATCTGGCTGACTGTGCGATGATCGATAATAATAATAATAATAATAATAATAATAATAATAATAATAATAATAATAATAATAATAAAGTTGGAAGGGACCTTGGGGGTCATCTAGTCCAACCCCCTTCTCAGTCAGGAAACCCTATACCATTTCGGACAAATGGCTGTCCAGTCTCTTCTTAAAAACTTCCAGTGTTGGAGCATTCACCACTTTTGGAGGCAGGTTGTTCCACTGGTTAATTGTTCTAACTGTCAGGAAGTTTCTCCTTAGTTCTAGGTTGCTTCTCTCCTTGATTAGTTTCCATCTGTTGCTTCTTGTCCTGCTTTCAGGCACCTTGGAAAATACCTTGACTCCCTCTTCTTTGTGGCAGCCCCTGAGATATTGGAACACTGCTATCATGTAAGACTGTGCCAAGTTGAATCACTGTGTTATCTGAAAAATAATTATTAGCGTAATTGTTGAAGCCCTAAGAAGCATGTCTCACTTCTATATGACTTACTGGTTTCCCTTGCACCATTCCAAAACTTGTTGCTTAAATGTCAGAAAAGAGGTTTCTTGGATACCCTTGATGAACCAGCTAGTTTCTTGAATAAGACCAATGACCTATTAGGAATATAGGAATTGAGCACAAATTTCAGTATCCTGAGTAAGCAACTTATAGATGTTTCAAATTTCAAATTCTTGGGCTGATAGCATATACTCACATAGTTTATGGAAATACAGTTTTCCCAAAATACAATAAACATTTTTCCTAATCTAACGGACACCTGCAAGGCTGTTGATTCCAAACAATACAGGTATCCCAACTTGCTTTTTGTTTCCTCTTATTTTAACAAAAGAAGTGGCATTTTGCATTTTAGCATTGTAGTGGTATATGGAATACGTTCAGGAAAAGCAAACCCAATTCCCACTACACATATCAATCCATTGTGTGGATGAAATGGAGCTTGCTAGACTGTGCTCATTAAGGATAGTACCTAGGAAAATACAGACCTTGACTTATTCAGCAGAGATTACAGAATGGGCTGAAATAAAAAGCAGTGGCATCCACCTCCAAGATCTCAGCCTTAGGGGTATCTGTTGTTAGTGACTATCTTCCATCTACAGTATTGACTCGTTTATCAGGCTGCAGGTGTCTCCATCTGTCCATCCTGAATTGCTATCTTGCAGAAGATTAAATATTATGCCTCTTCCTTGTGATTTTCAGTCTTCATGTCACCCCATTTTCAAACAAACTCCAGTGGTGCACATTTAGCTTACAGACGTCCAATGGCTTATCTTGCTAAAGCAGGTGATTTAGGCCATATTTCCCTTGTACTGTTCCAAGATATCATTACCTGCTGCTTTTTATGCTTTGAAATAGTTCCAAGGGCATTTTTTCAAGTTCTTTTTTCTCTGTAGTCTCCCTTTTCTTTGCATAATAAGATTATGTAGAAGGGAAGGGAATTACATCTGAGCCCTGGGAACGGGAAGTGACATCACAAGTGTCATAACATTATCGGACAAATTGCATATTTCATGTCAGTCTCATGATGGATAGTATAGACATCTATCACATGTTGTCATTTTCAAAGACATATCTAGATACCACAACCTGGTTTTGTTAGTTTTGAAAATGAAAGCAGTGAATCTATAAACGGCATCGTTCCTAATGTTTTCTTCATTGTCCTAATGACCTTCTTTGTGAATTAAAATAATCACAGCAGGCCAGCTAACTGAAGGGGGTTCAGCTGAATATACACTACTTGGGATATATTGGCTACCTTAAGAATACATGGCTAATTAAGCACAGTGAAAAAAATAGCATTTCTTAGTTTGGCAAAAATTAGCAAGAAACAATTTGTTGCCTCAAATAGGAAAAAAAAGCATATTGTTATTTTCAGGAGAAAATAAAATACTGAAGAATAATCAGAGTTTCAAACACAACCAGGCTTGCTCAGACCACTGAGTTGCGTGTTTATTGGACAGAAAATAAAAATTTGGATATTAAGAAGAATTGACGGCAGCTGCTTCTTATTCAATTCAACTTAAGAAACTCTTCCTAGGTTGCAAATATGTTTTATATCAGTTTCTCAACTTCAGCAATTTTACACGTGAATTTCAGCGTCTAGATTTCCTCAACCAATGGCTGCCTGTGGAATTCTGGGAGTTGAAGTCCATACATTTTAAAGTTGCCAAGGTTGAGATATACTGGTTTACATTAACAGTTTTAAGTTGCAGGCTCCTAACCTAAAGTGTAGTTGTATGGAGGAAGAATTCTCACAAGAGTTTCTTTGTTATTAAGTAGACCCACATGTCAGTACCACCAAGCACTTAAAGTTCACATAAAAATAACCGATGGATGGCAAATAATTCAGGTTTAGCTACCTGTGATATTTTAAGTAATATGTTCTCTATATCCATCCAAACCCACAACTGCACAACTGTCTGTGCAGTTAACCTCATGCAAGTAGCTAAACTGGCCTGATTCATAATCTGGAGCTCTGACAAACATAGTTTTAGCCCTTGGTGCTACACTAATTAGAATGGGTCCAGTGATTTGAAAGCAATGTCAATGAAATTTTATGGAAAAGGCATTACTGTATCTGGATGACCTGCAACCAAATTTAATTGCTCAAAGGAATGTCTATAAGCAAGCAGGCTGAGAAGTAGCACTGGCCTTACAATGTACATGACAATCTATACAACAAGTATTGTTTAATCTTTTAAGCAGGTGAAATCATTCCGTTGGAATCTTACTTATGACCATTGCAGCATCTCCATGCAGTGTCCCCATGGTCATATGATCAAAATTCAGATGCTTGGGAACTGACACACATTTATAACCACTGCAGTGTCCTGGAGGCATGTGATCACTTTTTGTGAGCTTCTGACAAGCAAAGCCAATGGGAAAACCAGATTGACTTGACAACCATGTTACTAATTGCAGTGATTCACTTAACAATTGTGGCAAGAAAGGTTATAAAATGGAGCAAAATTCATTTAACCAATGCCTCATGTAGCAACAAAAATGTTGGGCTCAATTGTGATCGTAACTCGAGGACTTCCTGTACTTGTGCTGTAGTTGCATTGGGCACAGGAGGACCCTGGAATCTGAGCCTAATCTGTGGCAATCTGTAACTTGAGTTTTGTGGGCAGGCAACTGCTTACATTGCATGCTTCATTTGCAAGACATTATGTTCCATTTCTGAGCATAAAGCATGGTGTGGTTCCACAGGGTTTATAGCATTTAACTGTCAGATAAGACAGCTCGGCTCAAGCTGAGCAATGCTGTAAATTCAATTTAGATTCCTAATATAGTTAGAGTTTAAACATGAATGGGTGTCCAGGGAATGAATGGGGACTGTGGTCAGAGGCGGGGAGTCATGAAAGCTATAGGAGAAATCAGAGCAATCAATTTGTTTGGTTCTTAAAGTACGTTGAGTCAAGAATATTGTTGCTGCCCTTGTGTTGCCTTGGGGAATTTGCTTGCCGAAACCTCTAATTTTTTTTTAAAGGTGAAGGGGGAATGATTCATCATCCACGCATGCCTGATTGATTTGGCTTAGGAGAGAAATTAGGGGTCATACAAACATATTTTATTTTTAAGAAAGGCATTCTGAGAACACAGCAACTCAACCAGTAGATCTTTTGGCCGTGAGTTGCCATTCAGCATTCACTTAGTTTTCATTTAATCCACATTTGAAACTTGTGTTATTGCTCCAATCAATGTGGATTGATTGAAGGACATTTCCTCAGCTCTACATGGATTCAATAATATTATACACAAAGGGATGGCTTTGACCTATAAGAGCTTTCATATTCTCGTATAAAGGTATGTGAAAGATGAACTTGGAATACCAGCTTTTTGTGAAAGTGACAGGCGGTTAGAAGTAGGAAAAGAAAGATCTGGTGGTGACTTTGGAGTTCTCAGGTAGATTTGTTTGGTGTTTGAAAATATTTTGGCACAAAACACTTTCATTTTCTATGTACCTTAAATCAAGAGTGGTGTGTGTGTGTGTGTGTGTGTGTGTGTGTGTGTGTGTGTGTATAGGTCTTTGGTTATTCGGGTTTTCTCCCACGTAAAATTGGAAGTGTCTTGGCGACATTTCGACGAAGTCTCATTCGTCATCTTCAGGCTGGTGCTTTCGGCTTCGTGCTTCTAGAAACGTCGCCAAGACACTTCCAATTTTACGTGGGAGAAAACCCGAATAACCAAAGACCTACATACAAACACCCGCGAAAACCTCAGAAAACATATGTGTGTGTGTGTGTGTGTGTGTAGTGATTATTCTCATTGTTACCACCCTCTCATAATCAACAGCAATATCATGAACTGTTTGGGTTGCTTGCCTTTTCGTGCAAAGCCATATTGGAAATTATTAGATCAAGGGATTCAAAGATCCAGAATTTTAAACCTGTTAAACCAGGGGTCTTCAAACTTGGCCCTTTTATGACTTGTGGACTTCAACTCCCAGAATTCCTCAGCCAGCATTCCTGGCTGAGGAATTCTGAGAATTGAAGTCCACATGTCATAAAAGGGCCAAGCTTGAAGACCTCTGTGTTAAACCATTATACAATCAATGATGGATTTGTAGCTAGTTATGTTTTTTCATATTGTTTTTTAAGAAACCCCTTCTGGATTGAATTTTTATCTGGTTTGAAGATGTCCTTAATATTTTCTTTTTTATTGGCATGATCATCAATATCTTAATAGTTTTGTATGGTCGGGTAAATATATCGCGTAATATCATATGAAGATAATAACATTATTACATAGATATTTTTTTAAAAAAAAATCTGAATATGAGAAATTTGAAAATGAATATATAGATAATATATCCATTTAAGAATTTTGTTTTATATATATATACTTTCAGTAACTGGGATTGTGCATTAGAAAAAAACATTGTTATTCAGGCTGACTTAGTGAATTCATTAAGACAATCTCAAATATTTCTTAATATATATGAATCATATAATTATATAAACTGTTCTAAGACCTTTAGGCAATATTTGTCATGATAGCACTGTGATGGTGAGAATTAGTGTGTAAAAGGAATGTGTGAAAATCATTTCTCCATGAGGCAGGGGAAGGGGGGGACAAGATTGTCAACTGCTACTTCAAATCAGTGGAGAAGTTGAATCCTCTTTATCCATACTGTGCCAGAAATACAAAAGAAACAAATGGATAATATCTACTTCATGTAGGTGTACTCAGTAATACATTAATGGCTTGTTTCAGGGGAATCAGAATTGTTCTTACTGATCTAAAGTACATAAATATTTCAAGGATGATGTAGTAATTAGAAAAAATGGTATCTAAATTATGCACCCAAAGTACCAATCTAATTGCCCTTTTGGATTCTGATATGTATTTTCTTCTGATCCACATAAACATGTGGATATATATGAAATCTGTCTCTTATGCCTTCCTACGTTTTAGTGTATTTATATAAACTATTTGACAAACAATGTTTCCCTGATTAGCTAACAATTAAAATAAAATATCAAATAATTTTAAGACACATTTAAAAAAAACATAAATACAACACAATGCATTTATTTTATCACATCTATTTAATTAAAACTGCCTATCTGCAGGCAGATTTGGATATCTGCTGAATATATGATTGAATAAAAACATCATTGCCTATTGGCAGATGGATAACACTCAGAGAGGTCCTGATTTTTGGAGAGAGATATGATACTCCTCAGGAAATCAGAAAAGGGGGAACTTATATTTTCTAGAAAAATGAAGAACCTAGTAGGAAGAGAGAGAAGAATTCTTTGAGGAAGAAAGTATGTAAAAAAAAAGACCAAAATAGAAAGTGTCTTTCAAACTGAGCTTCTTCCACATTATTTATTTACTTATTTATTTCATGGACATATCCATGTTTCTTTCTTTCTTTGATTTATTTATGCTCCTAGACCAAAGTTCCATATAGTACAATATAGCAAAACATATGAGTAAAACTATAATATTAAAATTGTAAAATAAATAGTTAATAGTCTTCTAACATGAAAGTGATCTATCAAATCCTATTGAAATTCACCTGATAGCCGCCATGATTGTACAAAATTTTGCAACTTTTGAAAAGTTTTCTAGGGAACTATCTACTAAGAGAAGTACCATTGTCTCTTTTATAGAGCAACTTGATCAATTGACAAAGATGGAATGAATATTCCTTCAGAGCATCATCTATGACAGGGCTTTTCAACCTTTTCACTGATTGTACCACTTTTAGGATATGGCAATATTTGAGTACCACCTAGCAAGGTATCAAAAATTTGATGACCCCCCCAAAAAACCCCAAACCTGTTCAAAGTTGCAATTGCACTGAAATGACTTATGACCATTTTTCACACTTATGACCATTGCAGCATGCCCAGGGTCATGTGATTTATATTTGGATGCTTGGCAACTGATTCATATTTATAATGGTCACAGTGTCCCAGGGTCATGTGATCCCCTTTTGCAACCTTTTGACAAGCAAAGTCAATGGCAGGGCTGCTGGTGGCCAAGTGCTAAGGCGAGACTTCCCTCCCTCTCTCTTTCTCATGCCCACCTCCTTCTGAAGGAATAATTTGAAACACCCCCCCCATATTTTCTCTCTTCCATATATTCATCAAACAAAGAAAAGCTTCCAGAGACAGAAAAGACAAACTGCTGAGTGAACTAGCTTAAAAAGGCACATTCACCTTTAAGAATTAGCTACTGTCTAGAAAGGAAAGTTAAGGAGCACAGCCAGAGCTTAAGGAAGGAAAAAAAATGTAGTAAGTATTGGCTGCTGGTTAAGGCACCCTCCCCAAATGGCTTCATTCATAAGTAAAGGAATGCTACAGGCAAAATCCATTTAGGAGAAAAATACTGTATTTTCCGGCGTATAAGACGACTCGGCATATAAGATGACCCCCGACTTCGGAGATGATTTACATGGTTAGAAAGTCGTCTTATACGCCAGAAACTACTGTATTTTCTGGTGTATAAGACAACTTGCCATATAAGACAACCCCTGACTTCGGAGACGATTTGCATGCTTTAGAAAG
This sequence comes from Crotalus tigris, assembly GCF_016545835.1. NCBI lineage: Eukaryota > Metazoa > Chordata > Lepidosauria > Squamata > Viperidae > Crotalus > Crotalus tigris. The sequence continues at coordinate 1,464,992 of NW_024096524.1, read as the reverse complement.
TCGCCGGAAAATACAGTACTTCAAAATCCCTTGCAGCAAAACTTACAGCTAACAATAGCAGAGTAATAGAAGCTAGCGGGAGACATCAGCCATCAGCCAAATAGAAATTGCCAAACACTCCTTAAGAACACAAAGCCCACATTCCACAAATCCCAGAACTTCAAAGTCACAAAAGCACATAAGAATCCTTCCACTCTCCATCTCCCTCCCTCCGTGCCTCACCTCCAGCAAATGCTGCCTTTTTTCATTCTGCTTGGAGGGTGACCCCTCCCCCATTGCATTTTTTGCCTGTGTGCTGCTGCCAGCACATGTGGCTGCCACAAGCAGTTGTAGATCAGCTCATGGCCAGCCTGCTTGATCTCTCCTCTCCCCCCTTCCTCCTCCTTCTTCTTTCCCTTCGGTGCAGCTAGAGCTGACTCCCCCTCCTCCCAAGACTGCTGCTTTCTCTCTCTCTGACCCTCTCCCACCCAAATTGCCTCCTTTTATAGCCTCTCCTGTCTCTGGCTCCCTCCTCCTCCTCCTCCTTTCTCATGGGGGAGGGTGAGCCAGAAGTGAGCCTGGGGCCTTTGCAGCTCCAGAGGACTCTCTCACAGTAAGTCCTTGCCTCCGCTGGCTCTTTCCCTCCCCCACTATACTTGGCTAGGCAGGGCTGCGTACCACCTGCCACTCATTAACATACCACAAGTGGTACACGTACCACCGGTTGAAAAGCCCTGATCTATGACACTATTTAGAATAAAATAGAATAACAATGTTGGAAGGGACCTTGGAGGTCTTCTAGTCCAACTCCCTGTTCAGGCAGGAAACCTATACCATTTCAGATAAATGGTTGTCCAATCACCCAATTTCTCAAGCTTAGCTTTAAGATGTGTGATTGCAACTCCCAGAATTCCCCAGCCGGCTATTGTAAACTTCAACAAAGTTCACACATCTTAAAATTACTGAGGTTGAGTAGGATTGTTCTATGAGGATAATAGACAAGTCAATGACATTTAAAGGGGTTCTGCTACACCCTTTATGCAAGTGTAAATATACATTTAATGAGATGTGCCAACTTGTACTCCACAGCTTCCACCCTACTAGAAGTTAAAAAGGGACGTATTCTGGCTCTCTCTCAATAAAATCTTTAAAATATAATCATCTGTTTCAATACAAGCTTTATAAAAAGTAAATTGCATTTCCTGTATTGCTTCCTAGGTAACAAAATTAAAGTGGTTTCTCATTCCTTTGGAGACTAGGTGAACTCTATATCTCAAAAGTCCAGATATTCTGTAGCCTTTGGGTGTAGACAGAGATACACACAGCATTATGTCCAATTGTTTTACTTCATGAAAGTGAGGATGGTCAACATTCCTTCCTAAAAGAATCATGGGGGGGGGGTGTTTGAAAGAGATTCATTTATTTATATTCTACCTTTATTAATTTTATAAATAACTCAAGACAGCAAACATACATAATACTCCTTCTTCCTCCTATTTTCCCCATAACAACAACCCTGTGAGATGGATTGAGCTGAGAGACAGTGAGTGGCCCAAAATCCCATCTAACTTTCATGCCTAAGGTAGGACTAGAACTCACAGTCTCCTAGTTTCTAAGCCTGGTGCCTTAACCACTAGATCAAACAGGTCATTTAAATACCTGGAAGCAGAATCATATAGGCTTTAAAGATAAACAACTCTTTGAACTGGAATAGAAACAGGTATAGAAAACCATGGAGATGACTTTAGAGAAGTTATCCGCAGCAATAGATGCAGAATCATGTATTAAGCCCAAGGAGGCAGGTGTGTGTTAGAAAGACACTCAGAGTAGCTATTAGAAAGACACTCAGAGTAGCTCCATCCTGGTTCCCAAAGCTATAAGAGTGAGGGGAGGAAAATACAGGCAGACATGCAAATTTTTGTTAGGGTAAGCTATCTTAATGAAGTATATTTCTAATCTTCCTGTGGAGGCAGTTTCCTGATCTGGTCTAACCTCATAGATCTGAGTACATTAGACCAGTAATCAATTCAGTGCCTTACCATCGGTTCATACTGCTAAATCTATTCTCCTAAGCTAGTAAACTGACTCCAATATTCTGGACTAATTGTAGTTTCAAGTCTTTTTCAAAGTCATCATGTATAAGGCACTGCAATGGTCTAATCATGAGATGATGTGAATGAGAGTCACCACCATCATATGCCTAATCTTCAAAGACCCACAATTGGTTTAGCTGACAAAGTTGGATAAAGGTGCTCCTGGTTACAGCCTTCACTGCTACTCTAGCAGAAGCCAAAAATAGAAGCCATTCCTGTTCCTACAGTTGGATGCAATCCATCCAGGCTTAAAGATGGAACTAGAATCAAGCCATACTGATCACCAAAAAGCAGCAACAAAGATTTCATTTTAGTTGCTTTTACACATCGGGGTTCTCATAACCTCCAGGTACTGGATCAGGGCTTAGACAGCATTTCCTGTCCAGCCAAATCAATGGATGTAGAAAACCTTATGATTTCATATAATGTTAAATAACATGGAAAGGGTGAATCCAGTTGTATCCTGTGTTGGAGCTTTCATGGATATGATTATTCCTCCCCTGACAAGCCTGGAAGAAGTAATGGAGCCATTGTGTTGGCTCCAATCATTCCAGATATTTCAGAAGACCACTTGGTCAATGGTATCAATATCACCAAAAGATCTGGTAGGGTAAGTATACTCCACCCAGACAGGCTCTGACAAAAGGGGATTGTTCTTATAACTAAGCTAAGCTACTGTAGCCTTTAATGGAAGTAGAGGTCCTATTAAATAGTAGGAAGTAGAGAAGTACTATTAGGTTTTAATGCAGAAGAATTTTAGTATGGGTTCTCCAGGGTCATCTGCAAGATGAATTAAAAAATATTCACCAATGGCAGCTGCGACCATGCAATTACATGACACTTTTTCACATGATTGCTGACATACAGGGAAAGAAATAGTGCTTCAATCAACATGGTTGCAGCCACCATCTTGACTTTTTTTGCCCCCCACTGAAGATGGTCCTAGGGCTGTCTTTTATGTCCCAGGGGCATAGTTGGGATATAATTAAATTGAGCATTTTTATTTGCAGCTACTACAGTTAATTTTGATTGTTTCCTTAACTTGGGAAACCTAATTATCTTGTGACCAAAAGAAGGGTGCTGGCTTTGCTATACAGGTAGACCTCAACTTATGACTACAATTAAGCCCCAAATCTCTGTTGCTAAGTAAAACATTTCTTAAGTGAATTTTGCCCCATTTTACGGCCTTCTTTGCCACCATTGTTAAGTGAATCACTGTAGTTGTTAGTAATGATTGTTAAGCAAAGCTGGCATCCCCATTGACTTTGCTTGTCAGAAGGTCACCAAAGGTGATCAAATGACGCTGGGACACTGCAACCGTCATAAATATGAGTCAGCTGCCAAGCATCCGAATTTTGATCATGTGTAATGGACATGCTGCAATGATTGTAAGTGTGAAAAAGGGTCATAAGTCACTTTTTCAGTGCCTTTGTGCCTTAGAACAGTCACTAAATGAACTGTATACAGTGACTGCATGAGAGAAAAGATGATGTGTAAGTTTGGAATTGGAATGATAAATGGTACTCTGACAAAAAAAATGTGGCTGTCGGCATTTGGAACAAAGCTTTGTTCTGAAATATACAGATGGAAATTATTTTAATCTGGGAAGAGTGGTAGAGCTGAGAAGGAACACCAAACTGATCATGAGCCAGATTTGGCACCAGGACCACGCAGTTGCTGAAGGGCCCAGTTATTCACAAAAACCTCTGAAGTTGACAGAGCAGCTGAAAAGCTCTGGAGTCCTTCACTGTAAGGAAGGATCTGCAGAAAGGACAGAAGGCTTTTTTAAGACCCCTGTATTCAACAAAGGTTAAAAAAAGTACAACATTTTGCAGCTTCTTTTTATAGTTAACAGGTGAGAGGACTTTTGAAAAGGATATGGTGATACCAATGAGCATTTTTTTGAGAGCAAATTATACGTTCTAATGACTTTGTAAATCACAGACATAGTTTTTGCAAATGAATGGCTTCACAGCATACCTTTGTGGCAGAAATGAATGCAAAGGATCTGGATGGTCCACAGATGTTTTCAGAGCCTAACTCATCTCCAAGAGACTACTATCTCTCTTGCAGATCATGGCACCCAGAATTTTATGCTGTTTAAGATACTACAGAGCTAGAAAAACGGTGTGATGGTTAGGCTGTTGGATACCTGGAAGTTATAGCTCTTCCCACCAGCAAAGGTCTCATTAATCTCAATAGTATTTTTTTTTGCTCAGATGAATTGCTACACAGGATTGAGTAGGGGACCTATGGGGCAGACTCAGTGGTTTCTAAACCTCCCATATTTTCAGTATATCGTTCCAATCAAACAATCAGTGCATTGTGAACTGAAGCAGTTTCTTAGATAAATCTATCAAGCATCCTTTGGTATTTTAGAACCTAATAGAAACTTACCTTCATATAAGAATTCAATCCTTTCAATGCATAAGGAATGTAAAGCTGTTAAAGAAATATGCCATTCGTGGGGTATATTGTCTTGAAAGGATTCTTGGCACCTAGGGTCAGCAAAACAATTTACATCATTATAAATTTAGTAACTGATCTCATTTGAGTCAAAGGTGTCTTTTTTAAAATAGTTCTTCTGCCTCGATGTGTCTGTAAGATCATTAATGATGCTAATTTTCTCAACTGCCAATGGTATTATATGTGGGAAGGTGATACCTTTAAGAAAACACATCACGAAAGTATTACTGCATTTTGCTTCAGCCATTCAGCCATTAATCCTAGCAAAGGGGGAAAGAATGACCACTACTTTTCCCAGTGCTTCTTTTCTAAAAAGAAAAGGTGCCAGAATTCACACACGTCATACAACCCGCCTTGCCTACCCCACAAGGTTCCATCCAAAAAAGGTGCTGGAATTCTGTTCTGGGCATTCTATGAGAAAGAAAGCCCTGACTTTTCCTAGGAGTTAACAAGACTCCAAAATATTGGAAGTACAGATGGTAACAGTGAAAATCCATGTAGGAATGACTTCATATTACAAGTCAAAATACTGGAACTTCTGGTCAAAACTTCATATGAAAATGAAGACTGTTAAAATAACAGCTTAATCCAATGGGGCCCAACTGCTATTTTAGTTAATCCTAATCCATAAACTTCTTTGGATCATGATGGATTAAGGTAAGGAAATCCTTAAGGCAAGGACTGACTCATCTTGTCTCTGTTGTTTTTTGCTTTCTTCTAAGTGTATATTTAAATCACAAATTCCTTCAGTTCCATGTTAAAATATATTTGTAAATGTTGGTAAGTGCTTAACATTGCCTGAATCAAATAAAAGTCTTGTCCATCTGCACTACCCAAATTTAATGATATAGCTATTCACATCACATTCACCCCAAAGCAACGATGACAGTAATTCTGCCTTCTAAACATGGTTTGAATATACAATTACTGAAAGCCAGCATTGGAAACCGTGGAAGCTGTCTTCGAAGTTTTCTAGCTGGATGGATTTATTGGTTGTGCTTTCTCCCACATATTTTTTCTTTTTAAAATATGCTCGTGTTGTTTCCATCTATTTGTGAAGAAATATGGGAATATTGGTAAGATTTTAATAAAAATTGAACCGGATAAAATGTTCACACATCTGCATTTGGAACAGTTTGAAAAGAGGTCATGTCAAATATGCCTATGCTGAAAAGCCTGTTTATCACTTCTATCTTCAAATTGTAATGCAGCATCATAAATGAAACAAGGATGCATGGAGATTCAAAATAGCACTATTTCTGATGGCCAAGTAATAGCTTTTATAATATTTTCAATGGAAAAGTTAACTTTGGCAAAAAATCTCATAGGTGGATGCAACATTCTGACGTTCACTTTGGTTGTCAGATGACCCCAAAGTATGATGGGGTCTTTTTTTCTTTAGTCCTTTCTCTAGTGCAGGGGTTCCCAATGTTGCAACTTTAAGATCTGGGGACTTCAACTCCCAGAATTTCCCAGCCTATGATACAAATTGGGATAGAGTTTGTGTTGTGGCATTACATCCCACATTTTGCTATTTGTTTCCTTAGTGGGCACTTATTTGTTCTTTCCCTTCTAAAAAGTGGTTCCGCTTTGGATCATTTTTAGAGCCTCATCAGTCTTGTTGAAGATGCTGGAAGAAACCCCAGAAGCAAAGTAATGTAATCCTGCTATTTTCTCTACCAGCATTATAGTGACTATATAATAAACAATGCATAATAAAACAGATACTAATAAATAAGAAAGAGGAAATTATTTGTTATAACTGCTGAGAGTTAGATAACCAGTTTTACTGGTGATATCTTACTATCTGTTGCACACTCTACATACTGCTGTGCAAAATGTTACTATCTTACAAGTTGTGGCATGCTTTATAAGGGACTGGAAGCCATTTATGGACTTTCTACATGTTAAATACAATAACAGATGATTAACAGAGGGATCTGAAGAGATTAGTGTAATGTTTGTGCTAACCTGTTGCCTTTTTTTCTTTTTCTTTTAACATATATATATATAAAATGATTATATGTTGGGTTGATTTAATTATTAGACTTTTGGAATATTTATTTATTTAATATAGTATTTTTGTTAAATAAGGATGGGAAAGCTTATAACTATTTGTAGACCTGTTATGTAAGGGGAGGAAAACCTTTCAGGTTTTTTTAATTATTATTTACTTTTCAGCATCCAGCTGGGTTGGATTTTTTTATGTTCATTGGTAGATATATTTGACATCTGTTGGGATTTTTTTTGTCCTCCTCCCCCTCCTTTTTTTTCTCATTAATGTTGGGTGTTCATTTTTCTGTTTTTTTGTTCTGTATTTTATTCTTGTTGATCAAAGAAATAAATTAATAAAAAAGACAAGTTGTGGCATGCAGCCTGCTGGAAAATAAAAGGGAGAGCATGCCTTAACTTGGCTGATCTGGAGAGTTTGCCCCTGGGGACATTCTATGTTTAATATGCAGAACCCTATAAAATGTTCTATTTATCAGGCTAAATCCAAATGTTTCAATTGCTTTTAATTCATGGTGACAAGAATGCTCCTAGTATAGGCTGTTATTAAATCTGCCTTTAGCAAAACAGATGAGAGGATGTTGCATTGAGTCTGATACTCTGCAATGTTTAGGCAACACTTCCAAATTGGTCAGATAATTGGTGGGTTGGAAACACTGACTCAAGCCAAGCCTCCAGGTCCTAATATTTTTAGGAACTAATTTCAAGATTTCTGGATATTTCATTTCTAGGACCCATTATGAAAAAAAAAGCTGACATGATTATAATACATGGGCAGCAAAAATTTGGAAAGAATAAGTTCAAGACTGTAATTAATAGTCTTCTTCTAGATCAAATACCATTTATCATAGTTGATTAAAGAAGTCAATTTGATAAAAGCTAAGCTTTAATCACATGAGCCTTTACCTTGAGTAAGCTAACCAACAACCGCTAGATGGCATTTGGGACACTGTAGGGATCTGAAAGACTGTCCTCTTAAATTTGAATGGTAGAATTTCTGATAAATAATAATCAGGTTACAGACTAAGCTGGGCTCAACATAAGAGTTAAGCAATTGACTTAACCTCACATAATCTTATGGCAATCTCAATTCAATCAGAAGAATCTTTAAAAAAATCTGTGGCATTGTTTGTTTGACCCAATTGAAAAATAAGCCCTAGCATGATTTTTCAGGATGCTCATAATATCAGCCCCATCCCCAAAATAAATCCCAGTTAAGATTGTCAGCCAGACAGATGCATTTAGTACCGTATTTCCCCCAAAATAAGACCTAACCAGAAAATAAGCCCTAATGCGACTTTTGGAGCAGAAATTAATGTAAGATCCTATCTTATTTTCAGGGAAATATGGTAGGAGAACTTTTCATGGACAGTAAGTTATATTCACAGTATCCAAGCGAGTTAACTAATGAGTGAACTAATGAGTTTTGCACATGCCTATATAATTTTTCACACAGCTGTTATCAATCAGTCCCTATGTTAATTTGCCCATTCTTTCTATTATCTTTTGCTGTGATAGACTAAAGCTTTAGCATAAGGATTTTGTTCTAACTATAAAGGCATATCTCAAATAGTTCCTCATTTCTTTTCAAAATGCTTGCAGAATGGCTGTTTTACATTTTTCTAGTAGTAGAATTGTCAGTTTGAAATTGACAGGTATTTGTAACAGTCAACAATGCATTGTTCACATCTTGGTTTACTCACCAATGTAGATAATATCTGTCAGGTGTCACAACAATGTAGAAACTCATTAAATTATAAAGAGCTATGCTATAATTTAAGGAAATATAAGTAAAAGTCTTGTATTATCCAAGCTGATTAGAGCTAGTTCCTTAGAGGAAACACTGTAGTTCTTTTTAGATCATTTAAAAAGCATTTCAAAGAAAATCTCCCAGGTATGAAAGATCATCTCTTGGCAACCTAAGATATTAGGGATGAAAGAACAACTTGCTTTTACCTCCCCCTTTCAGACCTAAATTATGTGTTTTCATTCATGCATCTTTTCATGGAAGTATCATTTCACTTGAATTAGGCAATCTGTAGCCCTCCACGTATCATTGCAATTCCCAGCAGCTCCAGATAAGATGGTTAGTTATGAATACTAGTAGTTTGCAGATGAACAACTAGAAGACCACAGTCTCCTATTTGTGTCCCTTACAGACTCAGAATTTACATTAGCTCTATTCTAGTAGTTGGATGGTTACTCAGACATTAAGGGAGAGAGAATAGAGATGCTCTCAAAACCATAGCCATACCCATTTTTCCCCAATGTCTTGGAAGGGAATGGTACATTATCTTATGTAGCACTCTTGCCAAGAGCATTTTTTAAAAAATAATTGCATTCAGAAGCTATATTTTCTAGCTCTTCCAAATAGCTAGCTTCTGTAAAAATACAAATGAAAGTGAGCTTGCCTTTGGACCATCTTGTAGAATTTAGTAAGAATATACAGAATCAAAAGAGGTCAACTTTCATTCAAGAAATTTTTGGGTTAGGGTTGGGGGGGGGTAGAAGCTATAGATCAGCTGCAACTGCTTCAGAATTCAGATTCCCCAAATTATCCTATATGGCTTGGAGTATAGAGACTGAAGAATTACTTCTTGATCATATTCCATTTCCCTTTTATACTACATCCTTTAATGTCCAAAGAGTGATGTCATAGGAGAGTTTGCTAAGTGATTGGATTTGAAACTACCCAAGATGCAAAAGTATACTATGGATATTAAGACTAGGAAGAACTCTGGAATGGTGAAAACTGGAAACGACACTTGGCAGACTTATCTACATGGTATTTAATGGTTAGTTTGGTATAGTGGTTAAGGCATCAGGCTAGAAACCAGGAGATTTGTGAGTTCTAATCCCACCTTGGACACAAACCCAGCTAGGTGACTTGGGCTAGTGGCTTTCTGTCACCCCTAGGGGCCAGGAATAGCAAGTGACTGTTCTACTAATTTAAGAAGTGCAGTGATTCACTTAACAAATGTGGCAAAAAAGTCGTAAAATGGGGCAAAACCCACTTAACAAATTTCTCACTTAACAACATAAATTTTAGGCTCAATTGTGGTCATACGTTGAGGACTACTTATAGTTGGTTAATTCAAAATATCATTTTCTTTAGGTATATTTGCTGGCAGACATCATGAATGAAGATGTGGTGCTAGCAGAAGTGCAAAATGTGAGATTAATTCAAGCATATGAATGGCAGCTAAAGTTTTCACTATCAGAGCTATAGGCATCTCTAGCACTGAATTGCCAGGCATATAAAGAATGCTTAGCCCATCCTCTATTTGTCTAGCCTCTGAGGCTCCATCAAATATAAATGTAAAATGCGCAACACTGCTTCATCCCAACTCTAACCTAGATGGTTATCCCTATAACAGATAGGCAAGCACAGAATCAAGAAAAATAGCAAACCCTAAACAGAACAAAAACTGTTGGTGATGATTTTGCAAAACTTAGCTTGATGTCATTCCCTTTAAGATTTTGTATCTTAATATCAGGGTTGGCCTGACAGTTTAGAAGCATTTGGCAAGGAATACAAATGAAAGGGCATACTGTTCAGACCATGTTCACACCACCATCTAGAAAAACATTGCTATGAAGCTCCAGAATTATTTACATCTTCATATTTTTAGAGAGCAAAATTTCTGATCATGTACAGATTCATCACTGAGGAAGTAGTTATATGCAGGGCTTTTTTTGGTCATAGAATGCCCAGAATGGAGTTCCGGCACCTTTTTTGGATGGAACCTTGTAGGGTAGGCAAGGTAGGTTGTATGACGTGTGTGAGTTCCGGCACCTTTTTTCTTTTCTTTTCTTTTCTTTCTTTCTTTTCTTTTCTTTTTCTTTTTTTTTACAAAAAAAGCACTGGTTATATGGTGCTCTCTGAGCTTGGTTGATTCTTGGTTACATAGAATATCCATAGCTTCATTTTAGTTATAACTCATTAAAATAGATACCATAACAATAAGCCAGAATCCAGAATACAGGCTTAATCCATGATCTGAGGAGTTTGAAAAAAAGAAAAAGAGTTTGGGCAATAATGTTTATCAATAAAGGAATATTTGTAGCTCAGGGTTGAAACGAAGGGTCCTTTGGTGCTCTCTGAGCTTGGTTGTTTTCTTGAAGACATTTCATTACCCAAAGTAGATAACACACACACACACACACACACACACTCAGAGCATGAGTGCTTAGATCTACATTAAAATTAGATCAATGTAATGTTAGCCAATAGTAGAATATAATAGTAAATATAAGCTTTCTTAATATATTTAATAGTTTTGCTTCTATAATTTTAAAAGTTACAATTACATAGCCCATGGAATGCTCCAACCAAGCCTTGAAGATTCCCCAAGGGTCATTAGGGTTTGAAATGATGCATCTGTGGTACAGTACAAAAAATATAGTATCTCTAAAAGTCCTGAATTTAGGTTTTAATGGACAAATGCTGGAATAAAATGTGGGAAGCCGATATCCTGATTCCCCCAAAGAGTCTAGGGAAAGTACATTTGCAGACCTTTGGCTTGTTCTCTATGTTGTGAAGATGTTGGGCCATAGGAATCAGATTTCATGAAATGGTATGGCTGGTACTCTACTGTACCTTAATGGTACAGTAGCAGATGAAAAGGGCATGTAAACCATTGAACAAAATGGAATGGACAAGACTGGCATTAATAGAACTCTAGTTTTTCAGAAAAATCTGAAATAAAGGAATAAGATCAATGCCTTTGCAACCATTCATACTATATGCTATATATGGATAGTAATGGTTAGAAAATGAAGTGGTATTTTATGAACGTTCATCAATGCATATGAATCTCTCTTTTGCTTTCAAGTCTATATTAGGCATTATTCCCAGATATATTGCTTCAGAGTCTATAATGTTACCACACTTATGGCAGTTTTCTTTCTCCAGTCCCCACCTCCCTGTACAAATGAATAGATTTTGGAACACAAGTAAGGTGGTTTATAATATACGCTGAGTTAATTCAGACAGCCAGCTCATCCCCCTCAACAAAACTATGGCCCATATACAAGTCAAATCTGTTCCTTTCCTTGGGCAATGATTTATTTCCCTCTTAAATTGGCTGGACCAGTTAGTTTTTTATTTTTATTAAGTCACACTATTCTTAAATGAAACTATTGATTTAAAGTCAGCTTAGTGAGGATTTAATTTGTTTTCAGGGGATTAGAGCAGGTAACATGGGATAATTTTACAATAAAGTGGAATAGAAGCATTCCTTCACATTACCCTCACCTCTTTTTTTTTGTACTAGGCTGCAGAGACATTACAAATTTTCTAGTAAATTGTGAAAATACATTCATAAATCAGTCCTAATTCTACTGCCTGCTTAGAAGCTATTTTAAAGTATATTTTCTTCTGACCTTGTCCCTGTTTGTCCTTCTGTTGATAGGTTATACATCTGATGATTAACACACAAACATTGAAGCCCACACGGGGGAAAAATTCAGTAAACTTTGGATAAAGACATTTATGGTGAGGTTTTTTTATGGTTTGCTTCTTTGTGGTATGAAATAGCATATCCTTGAAAGGTAGAATGGGAACAGAATGGTAAAGATGGCAAATAAAATGCAGGGTGAGATTGGAAAAATCGTAAAGCTGAACACTGTTTTCTCCCAGCTAAGATGTTTTTGAAATTAAAATGTAAAGTTTAGGTAAACTCCATTGACATGCTGCAGAGCATGAGTGCTTAGATCTACATTCAGGAAGACATTATTTGTCCAGTATAGCTGGCTCAGGAATTTGGAGAGTTGAAGTCCACAGGTTGTAAAGATCATAAAGGTTGCCCACCTAGTTGCTCACCCCTGCACTATACTCAAAGTATTGTGATGCCTTTAACCTACTAGACTGAGATTTTAAAAATTACTATCAATATTTCTTGGAAGATAGGTCTATTGCTTTGTTACAAGATTAAAAACTGAATAATCTTAAGCTCTTCAGAGTGCACCATCTCCAGTGCTTTGTTCTTTTCTAATAGTAGCCACAGGTCTGATCAGCTGCAATGGTTTGGCACACCCACTCCACACAGCAACTAGATAAAGCCATATTGTCCTATGCTTTGCTGGTCAAGAATTGCTTTTTTTAAAAAAACATTTTTTTGCAGTTAATCCACTGATGGCTTTTAAATCAATGAATTGAACTCTAGAAACTCCTGCTCCATTCAACCCTTACATGTCCAAGTTTTAGTTTCTGCTTAGACTGGGTAAGCATGCTCTCCTTGCTTTCTTAAGAAGCAGGAGAATGAATGCAATGTGAAATATCCTTGGAGTATGGTAATACCTTTGAGAAAAGAGGAAGAAGATCCTCAGCCCAGGCAATGGTTAGATAAGAGACATCTCAGCCCACAGAAGAAACAGGAGGGGGTATGGAAAACATCTGAGAAGATATCCTCCCTAAGTCCCTGGAATTTTTTTTTAAAAATATGTGAGAGATATGCTTTCAGATTTGCAGGATTCTGTTACTGTAATCTTACAATAAAAGTTGTGTTAATACTGGTATTGGTTTCTTCTCTGGACTACTCTGACAATGATTAGTCAGGTGGTGGGCGATAGTGGACCAGTCAGGTGACAGTTGTGTAAACTGAGCACAACATGACCTCATCACTAACGCACCGCTATCCGGATTAAAATTTCTGAAGCTGGTTTATGAAAGAGCTGAGAGCAGCACAGGAGACAAGCAACTTAGTCTTTTGTCTTGAATTGCCCTTAATCAAAATAGATCATTTTATAAACATTTGCAGGGAAAATGAAAGGTGTTCAAGGACTGAGCAAAGTTCAAGTTGTTTCTACTTTTCTCTGAATAGAGAATTACATTGAATCCCCAGCTGTGTAGGTCTGAGTAAGTAGTAATGTACTGCAAGTAAAGAGAATGGAATTAATAGAAATGGGATGACTGAGGTCTATTATCTTCAGGGTTCCTCCCTCTCTTGTCAGGCACATGTGAAAGCATGTTCCATAGTTAAAAAAAGAAATCATATACTCAGGTAATGCCCTTGGGTTTGGGAGAGTTGAAGAAATGCAGCTCTTTTCATAAGCCAAACTTGGGGAAAATGAGAAATTCAAATACTATCACAATGGAGAACAGAAAATGATCGTTCCAAGGAACTTCTCTACAAATCTTAATTTTGTCTTTGTGTAATAATCATAGAAGAAAAAAACTGTAAACAATGCCACTTATTCCCATCTCTGCTAAAACTCAAGGATCAAACTATTTATATTTCCTCTAGCACAAGGCAACTACAATACACTTTAAACATGTTAAGCATATTTAACAACATATTGTGGTTGCCAGAATATTTTCCTACATTTAAATTTCAAAAACTTTAGACGCAGGTGATCCAAACAAATGAGTCATGCTGTAGAAAGGAATTCTTTCCTTCCTGAAGATTTTAAGAAGTTTATTAGAAATCAGATGAAATAATTTTTTGTAAGCCACAGCAACAACGTTGTCTGTTGACTTTCCCCAGGAGGTAGAGAAGTGTGAGTTTTATTTTCTTTCTGCTTGCAATATCACAGCAAGTCTGTTTTATGTTTCATTTATGAATTCACAAATAGTAAGAGAACATTAGCGTAGCTAAATAATAAATACTGCAATTATTTCTATTTTATATTTATTAAGGGGAAGAATAGTACTTCCGCTCCCAAAAAAAAAGTTTGAAATAAAGTTAAAAGTATAGGGAAAAAAAGGGTACACATAGTATCACAACAAACCTATTAAACAAATAAAGGTACTCATAAATGATGATTATCTGTATAACATCAATATGCTTATAGAGCAATTAAAATAAAAGCTAAGGAGGCACACTATAGTTAACCGACTATTGAGTATATAACTTATATGGCAAGTGAGTGTATTATTTGGTCTTGATATGCTACCTTTTGAAGAGGCCAGGCCCAGTTATCCCCCTATGTCCCTGCCAAAGTCAGTAGTACTTGGCTTCATTGTCTTTGTTTTGGGATGTTTATTATTTTTTAAAAATTTGCTCAGTCACAAAGTACTCATTTTGTGCACTGCCTAAACACAAGCTTTCCAGTGTTTTACAACTGTAAAATCCATAAAAACAGAATTTAAAGCATCCTTCAGTCCTAAGAAAATTCACTATGCCATTAAACATGTAAGGAGAACTTAAATAAGTCTCAAACAAACAAACAAAAGGCAATACCACTTCACCCATGAACACTTATATACCTATCAAGAAAGATGTCTTGACTCCACAACAAGGTGGTGTCAAAACATCTAAACAGGCAAGCTTTTCAACAGTATTGGAAGACTGGCCAAGCTATCTTCTGAGTAGGGATTTAGGTGGAAAAGATGATGCATCCCTGTGACACTGTTCTATCCAGCCTATTGCCGTCCTTGTTAAAGGCACAAGGACCAAACCCCTGCTGATGCAATAGGCTGGAGACTTTGCAACAAAACAAAACTCTTTTAATATGGTTGACAAACCTGTCAAATAGTCCAAAACACAAACAGCAAAACTCAAGTCCAAAGGAAACACGATGCAAACAGATGAGAATTCACAAGCAAGAGAAGTCACAAGCAAGATGAACAGACCAGGATTCCAAGAAGCACTTTGCAAACGGTTGCCTTCAGCAACCAGCACCGCCCACACCTCCTCTCTTTATACAGCAGTCCCAAGGCGTTGCCTCTCAGTGCCTTCTCCTTTTTCCCTGGAGTAGTCGCATTGACTGCTGCTGATTTACTCTTGCTAATTGACGACGAGAGCATGCATCAATTAGCAAGTCCATCAAATGTGATTCTTCCGAGTCTGACTCATTCTCCTCACACAGCTGAGCTTCATCAGAAACACGACTGGAGGGCCCAGCCTCTGCATCAAACTGTGAGTCCTGTAATTCATCAGAGCCTCCCTCTGCCCCTGATGGCCCTTCAAATGCCTCCTCCACCTCCTCCTCAGATTCCTCAGACTCAGCTGCTGTGAACACAGGCTGGCACGGAATCACAACAGACCAACAAAGGTCTCACAGGACCATTCATCCCATCTCATTGGCAATGTTTGACTATTCTGGAAATGTAGATGTGGAAACCGAGAATGATAGAAGGAGCAAAGGAAGCTATGGTATCTTTAAGAGGAAAATTTGGTGGGTAGCAGAACGACCATCACTATAGTGGTCCCCTTTCCCCTCCATTGGTTTATAACTTTAGCAGGAGCTTGTAGGAAGTAAGAAAGTACAATTGTCTTTATTTTAGTATAAATCTTTTGCATGTTATAGCTAAAGTAATCTTTCAGTCTTGCTCTATACCCTAAAATAGTTAGTCGTGCAGGTTGGAAAACAAAGTATGTGCATGATAGATCTACCTAGCACTGGACTTTGTTTTCATTAGTTAAGTAGCTGGGACATCTGCCCCTTACAGATCTCTCCAGGCTAAAACAAAATTGTGTGGAGATTCATTGTTAAAACCGCTTCAAAAAAAGAAAAAAAGAAATAAAGAAAACAAAATTGTGTGGAGATTCATTGTTAAAACCGCCTCACAAGAAAAAAACAAAAAACAAAACTACGGTACTAAATGTTCATAGATCCACTTTTAGATTGCAGCCACCATCAGAAACCTTTTCCGCATTTGCTTACAATTAAATGCCATTGCTTTTAGAGTGATTTACAGTTCTCATCACAGTCTGAAAATTGATCTGGCCAAGACAGAGTTATCGGTCGACTCTGTCACTTTGTGGTCAGCTACAGTTGGAGTGAAGGAAGCTACCTTTTATTGATTCAGATGCAATATTATTCAACCAGCAGGGCCTCAACTTCCCTGGGGAGCCCATGCTATACATGGAGGTATTGGGGAGTGAGCCTCAGATATTTTGCACAAAACGCTTGTGCTGTTTCACTAACATGTTACCATTCTCAGCCGTGAATACTTGTTGTTCCCATGGAAAGATGCAACAGAATACTTGAGAACCATAAGTGCAAAATCATATAAACTGAGGTGCAATCGGCATTGTGCAGTCTACCTTTTCTTGAGAAATTTGAATTGATCATGAAAGGATGAAGCCAAGGGACTTTTTAATCATCTGCAGCTGTTTTCTCAACTTACATTCTTTATTTTCTTATTCAGTCATGTGCCCTAATTATTGTTCTTTATGAATTATTTTTGAGTTGTACTTTCAACACATTCTAATTTTGATTTTTTAAAAAAATATGTATTGTAGTTATTAGAATTACGGCTTTACTTTTTTAAATGGAAAGCAGTTTAGGATTTTTTTTAAGTGAAAAAGAGCACAAAAATTCTATACTGAGGTGAACTGAAACAATTAACTGCATAATCTAGTTTTTGCATTTATACATTTGATGTAAAACAGCCTTTGAAAATAGCCTAGAAACAATTGCCAATGCCAAATAAGGAAGTCAGATTAGATTATTCATACCTATCGATCCCATGTTGCTTGCAGTGTTTCCTATCTTATTATACTAATCTTCCTGACTTGGGATATCAGTGATTGATGCACGTCTCTTCTTACCTATTTATCTTTTTTTTTCTTTTCCTCTTCATTCTTCATAATAAGAATTTTATTTATATACCTTTCTCTTAAAGGACCGTGGGGGCAGAGTACAAAGCAATAAAAATACAGCATCCATATCTAGCAATTACAGCATCAATTAAAAACTACATGTGCTCCATCATCCAGAAATCCAGAGAGCAACTATTAGAGCAAATACCTTCTTAGGGTGTCTAGTTATTCAGTGTTGTCAGTAGCTAAAATCTCCCAGCACTAACATTCGTTTCTACCAGAATTCATGCTTTCTCATTCATTGCACAACATGTCGGTCTCTTTGATTTTTTGAGTGGCTTTTGCTTCTATCTTATAATCAGTTTAACTGGATGCTACCTTATAATAAGCATCTGATGAATAGGAATTACAAATAAATAAAAGAAACATAGCTGCTCTTTGATAAACAGAGACTGCACAAATGCAGATATGGGAAAGTGAACGTGTGCTTGAAAAATGATGATTCATTTTGTGAAAGCAAGACAGAGGACCATATTCTAAGTCTTCCTGAATTAACATTAAAGTATGTATATGATAATGATTAATTAGTTCATATCTTACTTCACTAGCTTTCAGTCTTCTTACTTGCTGGAAACCACATTGTTTCAAAGCCATTCTTTATAGCCAGTTTAAAAATCCATGTACTGTACTTTATATAAAGTAACCAAGAGCAGCAGTGTTTTTAAAAATCTTCCTTCTAAGTCATTTCCCTTTTCGCTAATATTTGCCCGAACGATTCTAAAATCCTTTATTTAGAGTGCACCTATGTGTCATTGATCTCACAGATTAACACACATGAAACAGTAACTATCTGGAATATGCTTTTAAAAACTGGCCCCATGTTAATTAGATACAGTTAAAACACCAAATGAATGTGCATGACACATATGAACCCCATAGTTTGTTCTTATAAAATCCCCGTGCAGCAAATCTGTTCAAACCAGTCTTTTGTTGCCTGATTTACAGACAATACTTCAGTTGCCAAACATCTTAATTAAAAATAACTACCGTCCTTAAAATTTTACAGGTTGTCCTTGACTTACAACCTTTCATTTAGTGAGCATTCAAAATTACAATGGCACTTGAAGAATTGTTTTACATCTTTGCAGCATCTCAATGGTCACATGATTAAAATTTGGATGCTTGGCAACTGGCATATATTTATGACATTTGCTAGTTTGGGATCATATAATTGCCTTTTGTGACTTTCTGATAAGCAGAGTCAATGGGGAAGCCAGCTTCACTTAACAGCCATGTTACTAACTTAACAGCTCCAATGAGTCATTTAACAACTGCGGCAAGAAAGGTTGTAAAATGGGGCAAAACCCATTGAACAAATGTCTCACTTAGCAACATAATTTTTGGGTTCCATTGTGATCACAAGTCAAAGACTACCTGTATAAGGATCTGTGTGTTCAGTGTGGCATCTTATGAAGTCAAAGGGAAAAAAAAATCTGGTGCTGGTGAAACTGGATCAGTATCACCAGCAGCATATTAAGCATGCATAAATTGTGCCTGGATTTCATATACACACAAAATCTAAGGGAAACAAATGATAAATTGAAAGAGCTGTTTGATTTAATAGAAAGTATACACTCTGCATTCTCAAAAACATAAACAACTGCACGTGGTTTATGAATTATAGTAGCCAGTAATATGATAGCTCTTATGATTCTGTCCGGATGTAATTAGTATACCAAGTGACTTGTTGTAAACCAGCTGCCAGAAGCATACGAAACTTCCTAAATTTAAACTGTTGGTCTAAAATTGATTTGATTAGCTCAATGATGTTTAAATAGAACCTCAGGAACTCTCTGGTGCCTCAGATACAGACTTTCCTTGGGATACTGGTGTTGAGTCCTCGAGTCAACGGCGAAAGAAGAGCACACATTCTGTTAATTCCAACAGCCTTTATTCTCAGTAGTTCTCTCCGGCACAACTCTGAGGCTCGCAGTCCTCTCTATCTCCTTTTAATAGAATCCCCAGGCAAAAAGGTAATAATCTGGCGTGCTTCCACGCTTTGCGCATGCACGCAAGGCCGGCACCACTCAGTCTGGTCTCGGGCAGCTTGCAACAGCCCGGGACCATTGCAACGTCCCGAGCCTGCCTTTGCAGGCTCAGGACACAACACCTGGGATCCAGTAAAGAAATGTTTGTATGCAAATAATGAACTCTGCTACTAAATTATGTCCCTTCCCAAAGACTGGAGGGCATTCTTGGACAATGGTAATTAACTTTGTAACTTGTGTCTCACAGCTAATTCACATGACTGGAACCTGAGCTAACATGCCCAGCAGGGAGTAAAAAAATTAAGCAATGGATCTTGATAGAGAACATGTGAACCTGTACATCAAACTTAGGATCTCTCTCTCTCTCCCCCCCCTCTTTCCGCCTCTTTCTCTCCCTCTCCCAGATCAGAAGTGCCCATGTGATTAAGGTAAGGTTTTTCATAAAGGCTGCTTCTCCTTTGCAGCACTTTCTGGAACGGCCACCTAACTGTAACTGAACCAGTATTAAGTGATCACCTCAATTAAAACCTTATTTATAGACCTTGCACTGCATCTGCCAGAGAGGAGCCTTTTTTAGCTTTCAAGTGTAGTGATCACACAACTGTGATATTCCAACAGGAGAAGGTAATTAGACTGGCTTATGCAGTATTTTGATTTTTTTTAAAAAAAGCTGCTCTCCCTCCCTCCCCCGTCATCTGTCACTGCCAAGAGACCTTGGAAAAATACTCATTTGATTTAAGGAATTGAAGACAGGAACTATGTATGTTCAGAGAGGACCGTTTCTTCCTTTAAATTTGAAGCATTGGAAAGCCCCACTATCCAATGGCTTGAGGGTCTCCCAAAAGCCTTTTAATGCTTTGCTATAATTGATTTTATTTATATAGGGAATATTTGGGTTCTTCATCAAGGCTACCTAGAAAAAGCCTAGTGTTTGTAAGAAGCTTCACTTGAATGTTTATACAGAATCTGATAAGGATAAGATTTAGAGCCATTCTCAGACACCATTTTTATGGCATTTAATACATGAAATTTACTGATTCAGTCCTTTTGAAGTCAAACCAAAACTTTATTACACTTCTGTGTCCTCTTAGCTCATATGTGCAGAACTGTGTCAACTGACATACAGGAAAAGGACTCACTTTTGTTTTAGATAAGAAATACTTTCCACATAAACACATTTTCTAAATTTAAAAAATGCATATGATACCCATCATAGACCATAAAGTTTAAAATTGAGAAATTGTTTACAAATAGCCCTCAACCTTACAACCTTTCATTTAGTGACCATTCAAGGTTACAAAGGCACTGAAGAAAGTGACTTTCACATTACGACGGTTGCAGCAGCCCCATGGTTATGTGATCATAATTTGGATATTTGGCAACTGACTGATATTTAGGATGGTTGAAGTGTCCCAGGGTCATGTAATCACTTTCAGCAATTGTTCTGTCCCAGCCTATGCAAGTACTTTCTCAACTGCTTTACTCACAAAGAAAAACCCCTCTTCAGGCAGGACCCACAAGAAAAACAAACCCCTTTTTATTTTTACACACCTAAGTCAATGTCTAAGACTTTGGAGGCAAACAACCCAATCAACAAACACAAAGTCACCACGTGAATGGTTGCCAACCAGCACCTCCCACACCTCCCCCTTTTATAGTCCAGCCAGGGCATGGCTTCTTAATGAATGTTTTTTTTTTGCCTCTGGAGCCACTGCCTTCCTCTGTCTTGCTCGCCTCTCCTCTCTGTGCATCTGGGATTGGCCCCAGCTGTTCCTCAATATTATCCAACTCAGGGTCCCAAAACTGCTGTGTCTCTCCCGAGCATGAGTAGAGGGGCCGGGCTCTTCGTCTGACTGTGAGTCTTGGTGCTCCTCAGAGCCTTTCTCAGACTCCAATGTCACTCCAGGCCCCTCCTCCTCATCTGAGTCCTCAGACTCGGCTGCCGAATCCACTGGCTGGTGAGCAATCACAACAGTAATCTTCTGACAAGCAAAGTCATTGGGGAAGGCAGATTTGCTTAACAATCATGTTACTAACTTAACAACTCCAGTGATTCTGTGGCATGAAAGGTGATAAAATGGGGAAAAATCCACTTAACAAATGTATCACTTAGCAACAGAAATTTTGTGTTCAGTTATGGTCACAAGTTGAGAGCTACCTTTATTTTACATTAGATCCACTTGCATGGATGCAATATTTCCCATCTTCATGAACACCTGTCACAAAACCATTATTTCTCAAAGACAGGCTTTTCAGGTTAAGATGAGTATAACTTAAAAACTAAATTATAAGACAATATGACATCTGGGTTTCAAAGTATCAAATCAGTGTTTGAACTCATCATTTTTCTCTCCCATTCATTGCCCAATCTCACAAATCAAGCTAAGGAAGGTTAGGAACATATGCTTTAGGCAAAATGTTGAGACCAGAGCAAAGCTGGTTCCAAAAGGATATCACATATTTGCTATCCATTTCATAGAAGACAAATTGGGCATAGTTTTCTGAAAATTCCACCCACCACACAAATTTTACAGATGAAATAGGCACAGATACTACCCTTGGTCTTAGTCAAAAGGCTGAGAAAGCATTATAAAAGTTCAAGCCTTTTATTATGCATGCCACATTGTACTTTTTTTTTACAACATACTGCATTTTTTTTAGTTCTGTGTCAGTGATCTGCAATAAAATTTCACTGACTGAAAATAGGCAGAGACTAAACCAATGAAAAAATGCTCAAGAATTAATCAAAGCCAGGTGAAACACATATGAACACAGTGAATCCAGCTTAATATGAATGCAAAGCAGAAACAAAATACCCTCATTGTTCTTTTTCTACCTTTCTATCCCATCCATAGCCTGGTCTTCTACTGTCTTTTTAGATTTCTTTTTTTAGATTTCTTTTATTCCAATTTTAATATTTTTATAAATAAGGCAGCCAATATACCCAATACTCTTTTCTCATCCTATTTTCCCTATAATAACAACCCTGTGAGATGAGTTGAGCTGGGAGAGAATGACTGGCCTAATATCACCCTTTTGTCTGTAGCTGGATGCATTTAAAAACAAAGCTCTGGGCTCCAGACAGCCACCTAAAAATGTAAGTCAGAAGCAACCTAGAACTAAGGCGAAATTTTCTGACAGTCAGAACAATTAATCAGTGGAACAACCTGCCTCCAGAAGCTGTGGATACTCCAATACTGGAAATTTTTAAGAAGAGACTGGACAGCCATTTGTATAAAATGATATAGGGCTTCCTGCCTGAGCAGGGGATTAGACTAGATGATCTCCAAGGTCCAAGGTCCCTTCCAACTCTGTTATTCTGGTAACTCAGTTCCCACAGGCATCTGGTAGACACTATAATGATGTCATGTGCATCAGAACATCATTGTAGAAAGGTTACACATTATTTTGCTTTGTTTGTACAGTGATATTATAAGATCCACGATGTCACTTCTGTAACCTTTTCTCATGAATGTCCATACCCAATGTACTCCAAAAATTAGATATAATTGTGAAGGCTGATCCCTTGCCTTCACCACACAGTCTCCTACCCTAAGACAAACAGGCAGAAAAAAATTCTGTCAAGGGCCAAGAGATTTATTTATTTAGGACATGGCAAGTGCCTAGACATGGCTGTTGTCAGAACATTGCAAATTCCAAAAGGATAGTTTTTTTCCCTTGCTGGCATTATTACAGAAATTATAACGATTCCAGAGTTTTAGAAAGATGATTCAGGCATCAGCTGTATATGTGAAGTTGTCTGAAGACTGAAAATATTTTCTGGTGTGGATGTGCCAAAACACATACATAAATGCACAAGGTTCTGAATTTCAACATTCTTGTTTTTTTGCATACGGCACAAAGGCTCTCTTATCCTACTTCCTCAGTAGCAACTTTGATTATTCCAAATAATAGAAATGGCACATTCTATTTCAGTAAACAAATGCACACAGTGCAATCTTGCTTTCAGATTATCTGGTATAGTATTGTGTTTCTGTAGTTGTTAATTGTGTCTTACATTAATCAAACAGCAGTAATGACTTTCACCTTCTTCCACTGTCTAGTCTTTCTTGCCACTCTGGCCTTGCCCAGAAGCATTTTCAGTTAGCGATCCAAAACATAATCTACCTGGGATTTTTCCTATTATCTTGTTCTTTAGCTCTCTGTGAAGAATTAGAAGGCGAGAATGAGATGGGAAAATACAACTTGGTATTTTTTCTTTGCACGGAAAAGAAACACATAAAAATTAAAGTAAGGGTATGAAATGAAGGCCGGAGGTAAAAATCACTGATTGGTGCAGCATTGCTTTTTCCCCCCTGTTGGATCCTGCCAGCTGCAATTGTTATTGCTACCTTCCCGTTTTAAGATGAAAACAATGATGGCAGACACGTGCAGATGCACAAAAGAACCTATTTGGACTGGCATGTCAGCTCATCTTTATCAAATGTTGCACAGGTATATTTGGTTGCCATGCTTCATTACCCCAGAATGGCGTGCTTGAAATGTTTGCCTCTGCTATAAACCCAATAGCTTTCCCACTGAGTCACATTTGACAGAGCAATAGCCGTGTATTCACTTGCCGGCATCCGTTTGGAAAGCCTTAGCAATTATGTATACTATGTGGTTTGTATGTGCTCACGCACACCCCACAAGTATGGGGAAGCATCGGTGCACAAAAGATGCAAAGTACAAAACACCCAAAGAAACCAGAGGAAGGGAGAATTTAGCCAAATAAAATGGGTGGGGGAGGTGGATTTGTAATTCACCGGATTTCATTCAGTCTATAAGTGTGGCTAGCTGTTAATATATAATCTTTTCTTTATTGGTGGGATGCACGTTTTGCAGGACGCAAGCCGTTTTGCTTTGCAGAACATCTGTCTTTTTTCCATTCAGTATTCAATATGTTTTATCTTTGCTGGAAAAAAAATTGCAGTATGTTTCTTCTGATCAGTAGGCTGATTATGGCAAGATGTTAATCATCCTTGTTTGCTTGTTGCAGTTGTATTCTGGGAATTCGAGCTGATGTATATATTGGGGCAGAGGTTTCTTCTCCTTACTCCTACTCGGTGGTGGGATTCAAATATGTGAACAACCTGTTCTCTGTGTGGATGCTGCTTCCAGAAGTCCATTCTGGGCCTGGGCAACAAATAATTAGCTAACGGTTCTGCTGAAGTAATGCGAACCGGCTGAATCCCACCACTGCTTCTACTCCACCTCCATCCCCACCCCCACCCTCAATCCATGCATTTGATTGGATTGAAAGGGATTAACTACTCAAAAGTAATCTGGAGGACTTTAAGGACAAGAGTAGTTTTTTTATTTGGGCTCTGAGGTAGAAATTCAACCTAACCATCTGTGTCCTCACTCCATCCCAGTTAATTTCCTCAGAGTAGTGGTACTAAGAGCAGGTTATGTTATTTATTTTTTATTTTATCATTTTTAATTGGGGTTCTGGAACTATAAATAATGTGGCTGGGTCTAAATCAAGAAACAAAAAAACTGTGCTGAGGTAGAAGTCTCTCCTTCTTATTTCTTAAAATCTGCAACCGTGGCAAAAGGTACTCCTTTTTTTTTATTCCTCCTCTACATAATATAATTATTTCTAAACAAAAAAAAAAATGCACTGCATGTTACAATGTCTTTCTAGATACAGCTATTGTCTTTTATTATCTTGGTGGGAGGAAGAGATTTCAGACCTTTTCGCTAGTGGTTCTAATAATGTCTGCCTTTAAAGAAATGAGTTAAAATGAATTTGTACATAATAAAATAATACAAATAATACAAAACCATGAAATAGAAGCTATTTTTGAACAGTCATTTCTGTCAGTTTCTAAAAAAAATCTATTATATTTTTCCTGCTCGTTTAAAGCAGACAGTAGGGAAAGAGATTTTATGGTTGTTTTATCTAATAGAACATTGACCTATTTTTAAAATGAAATTTGTTATGTCCTGAGCCTTGCAAGTGGGCTTGGGGCGTTGCAGGCGGTCCCGGGCAGGTGCAAGCTGCCCGGGACCAGACAGGCTGTCGCCAGTGTTTGTGCGCATGCGCAAGTGCTGGCGCGCGAAAAGTAACACATTGACCTGGGAAAGTCCTATAAAAGGAGGCTGCGAGTTGTGGGCTTTTGCCGCCATATTCCAATGTAAGCTGAACTGAAGAATAAAGGTTTCCTGAGAACTACAACTGCTTCTCGTGTCTTACCATTTCGCGACGGACTCAACACTGGCGACGAAGGTGGGATGCCTTACATCGAAGAAGAGAAGGTGTAAGCTTACCCGAGTGAGTCCGGAGCGGCAGGAACGGCGTTGACTCGGCAGCTACCCGCCAATCCAGCGTGCATTCGGGGGTAGGCTGGCTGATAGACCCTTCCTGATTGGAAGGCTTTCGGAATTCGACGTCTCACATCCAGAGAGGTGGGAGTCCTACGTAGCCAGGGTGGAAAACTACCTCAAAGTGAACCAGGTGAGGGAAGAGAGCTTGAAGGCTGCCACCCTGTTGTGCGTTTGCGGTCAAGACGCATTCGAAATCGCCGAGAACCTCGCAGCACCTGTTCCTTTAGAGTCTGTCAGCTACGCAGATCTAAAGAAGTTACTGAAGGAGCACTTCCAACCCAAGATGTCCGTCATCGCGTGGCGCCACACCTTCGAGCAGAGGGATCAACGACCCGGAGAATCGGCCAAGGAGTACATCGCCGCACTGAGGAAAGCCGCCAAACATTGCGAGTTCAAGGACCTCGAAGAACGACTGAGGGACCGATTTGTGTGCGGGCTAAGGCATCGAGAGTTGCAACAGAGACTTTTCGCCAAGGAGGACTTGTCTTTCCAAGATGCCTTGAGAGAGGTCACCGCAGAAGAAGCAGCGGGCGGCGCCATCAAGAACATGCGGCCGATCAGAAACAGTCCAGATGCTGCATCCGTGCACCAGGAAGAAGTCCAAAGGAACTCGAGGAGGATCCGGACGAGGAAGTGGACCGTCTCCACCCCACAAAGGAAGGAAAACCAAGAGGAAGCTCTTCAGCTCTCCCCAAGTGCATCGGTTGTGGAGGTCGCCACAAGAGAGCCGACTGCAAGTTCCGCTCCGCTATCTGCCGGGCGTGCGGAAAACAAGGACACATTGCAGCTGTGTGCCTGGGCCGTCAGAAGGTACAACCTCAGGAAGAATTGCGCCTGAAAGGTACCAGGGTCCCCAGCCAGAATAGGGTGGGGTTTTGCGCTTCGCGAAGAAGCATCTACAGGACAGGCACACACAAGCCCATTAAGAAAAAGCTGTCACTTAAGGTGAAGCTACAAGGGGTTCCATTAACTATGGAACTGGACACGGGGTCTGCACTTTCGATCATTTCTATGCACACATTTAGGAAGATTTGTTCCGGCAGTGGAACCCAGGCCAAGTTGAGGCCTTCTGACATTGTGCTAATGGATTTTCAAAACTCCAGAGTGTGTGTTAAGGGGGAGGCCACCCTTAACGTACAGTATAAGGATTTTGAGGGTCCACTAGACCTACTAGTAGTAGAGGGTGAACGAACGAGTCTCATAGGACTCGAGTGGTTTGAGGCCTTGGGGATACACATCACAGGGCTCAACAGCCTACAAACACTCGACCTACAGGAAGTCTGCAAAGAATTTGCAGACGTTTTCAGCCCCCAGCTGGGCACATTCCAAGGACCCCCTGTGTCATTAAAGTTAGACCCCACGGTCACTCCCATTAGAATTAAAGCAAGAAGGGTCCCTTTTGCTTTAAAGAGTAAAATTGACACTGAGTTGGACAAACTGATCCAACAAGGAATTCTAGAACCTGTTGACTCCAGTCCATGGGAGACCCCCATTGTCACGCCTCTTAAGGCAAATGGGGACATTCGCATCTGTGCTGATTACAAATGCACTCTAAATAAGGCATTGCAGCAACATGCCTATCCTGTTCCTGTGGTCAGTCATATCCTGGCCTCCCTCAAGGGGGGGGGCGCGTTTTTGCAAAGCTTGACCTAGCTCAAGCATATCAACAGCTGCCTGTTGATGATGATGCTGCTATAGCTCAGACTATTGTGACCCACAGAGGGGCTTTCAAGGTAAAGAGACTTCAATTTGGAGTAAATGTCGCTCCTGGGATTTTCCAAAGCGTAATGGAAAACACACTACGGGGTATACCAGGGGTTTGCCCCTATTTTGATGATGTCTTAATTGCAGGAGACTCCACACACATTCTAGCTGAAAGGCTAAGGGCTGTCCTGTTAAGGTTCAGGAAAACGGGACTCAAACTCAAGAAGGACAAATGTAAAATTGGGGTACCTTCTACTGAGTTTCTGGGGTTCAAAATTGATGCTGCTGGGATTCATCCTGCTGAATCCAAACTAAAAGCCATTATGCAAGCCCCTAGGCCAAAGTCTAAGGCCGAACTACAGGCTTTTCTGGGCCTTCTGAATTTCTACAATTCCTTTCTTCCACATAAGGCTAGTGTAGCTGAGCCTCTTCACAGGCTATTGGACAAACAGGCAGTGTGGCAGTGGTCTCAAACACATGAGGCTAGTTTCAATGAGGTCAAGGCCTTGCTCACTTCTAACAGTGTACTTGCGCACTTCAATGAGTGCCTTCCTGTGTGCATCGCTTGTGATGCTTCCCCTTATGGGGTGGTGCTGTACTGAGCCACCTCAGGGCTGATGGAACTCAGGTTCCTGTTGCATATTACTCCAGGACATTGTCTTCAGCTGAGCGCAACTATGCTCAAATAGACAGGGAGGCCTTAGCTGTTGTTGCTGGAATTAAAAAATTCCATGATTTTTTGTATGGAAGGCATTTCACGGTCTTCACTGACCATAAGCCTTTGTTGGGACTGTTTACCACACGTAAACAAACTCCCCAAATCATCTCCCCCAGGATGCTCAGGTGGTCTATCTTTTTGTCTGCATATGATTTTTCCCTACTTCACAAGCCTGGAAAGGAAATGGGCCATGCTGATGGCCTCAG
This sequence comes from Crotalus tigris, assembly GCF_016545835.1. NCBI lineage: Eukaryota > Metazoa > Chordata > Lepidosauria > Squamata > Viperidae > Crotalus > Crotalus tigris. The sequence continues at coordinate 1,436,948 of NW_024096524.1, read as the reverse complement.
TAGATTACCCCTGCCGGTAATAGAGGCTGACCCCGCGCCAGCCATCAATATTCTCTCCATTCAAGCCTTGCCCGAGTCCCCCCTGAATGCCAGGGATGTAGCCGCTGAATCAGGCACAGATCACACACTCTCACGTGTCCTTTCTTAGGTTTTGTCTGGATGGCCTGAGCACTGTCCTAGTCCTGAGTTTCAGAGTTTCTGGTCTAAAAGGAACAAGTTGTCCACCTCTCAGGGTTGTCTGCTTTGGGGAAGCAGAGTTGTCATTCCCACCTCAATGAGGACTAGGGTCTTAGATTCCCTCCACGAGGGTCATCCTGGCATTGTACGAATGAAGGCTCTTGCACGCAGCCATTTGTGGTGGCCAGGTGTAGACAAAGACATAGAAGCTAAGGTGCATGCTTGCCACCTTTGTCAACGCTCACGCCCTGAAATGCCCCAAACTCCTGTGCATAGATGGGAGGAAACACAGTCTCCATGGTCTAGGGTGCACATTGACTACGCTGGGCCCTTTCAGGGTCAATTCTTCTTGGTCCTCGTTGACAGCCATTCAAAATGGCTTGAGGTTGTACCTGTCTCTTCCACCACCACTGCAAAGACTATTCAGGTACTGAGGGGGATTTTTGCTGCACACGGGCTCCCAGACGTCATTGTGTCTGACAACGGCCCTCAATTCACTTCCTCCGAATTCCAAGCTTTCTTGCAGGCTAACATGATTCGTCATGCCACTTCTGCACCTTTCCACCCGTCCACCAACGGTATGGCTGAACGCATGGTTCGCATCACCAAGGACGCCTTGAAGAGGCTCACCTACGGGGACTGGCATCACAGGTTGGCTGACTTCCTCCTTTCTTATCGCACCACACCGTCCACTTCTACAGGGAGAAGCCCAGCTGAACTTCGTTGGGGGCGCAAACTGACTACCAAGCTTGACCGGTTGCATCCGGACAGACTGCCTCCTTCTGTCTCACACCCCAGGGCACCTAGGCAACTACTTGTGGGTGCCCCGGTTTGGACTCGTAATTACGGGCCTGGTCATACATGGGTCCCCGCATCTATATCCAGGGTCACAGGTCCTCTATCCTACGAGGTATCCCTGGACAACGGTCATGTCCTGCGTCGGCACATTGACCAACTTCGCCCTAGACGGGACCTTCCTGCTGAGACTCCTGGGTCTTTTCCAGGGGGGAGGGGGAGCCCTTTGGGCAAAGGGAGGGGCATGGAATGATGCCCATTATCAATGGGGAAGCCACAATCAGCCCATCCCGAGATTCCGCAATTGCTCCCAACAGGAAGTCAGGGAGCCCAACTAGAACCCAGGCATCAATGCCTTCTCCAGGCAGAGAGAATACCCGGGAGCATCCCAACAATCCATTCCCTGCAAGAGAGCTGGCACACACTCCTCCTAGTTGGCCTGACTTCAACCCTGTCCTTAGAAGGGGGCAAACACACAAGGAGGTGGTCGAGGAACCAAATCCCGACTACAACACCTCTGACTACACTCAGGGGACAACTGAGTTTTGGGACAGTACTGAAACCCACACAAGCCCGGACACAGAACGGGATTCAGGGGATAGACAGCCTCCTGACAGGTCTTGGACGGACCTAGGAGGTTCTACAGAAACGCCCAACAGTGACAGTCACTTAGAAGGGCCAGAGAGCCTACAGCTAGGTGGGACAACCAGGTCATACACTGGAAGAAGCCCTGGCCTGACGAGCCCGGTGGGCAAGCAAGCAGGCCAGGCATTGGAGCACAGTCCTTAGGAGTCACCAAGGCATAACAAGGGGAACAGACACACATCACCCCTCAGTCAGGGGGTACCTGTCAGACACCCAGAGCTTCGGAGGTCACAGAGAGCAAGGAAATCTCCTAAGTACTTAGAGGATTACATAACACTATTGGCTAAACAGAGCCAGTAGAAGGGTAGAAACACTGAGGCAATGGAAACGGGGGAACTCCGAACATGGAGGGGAGCAGAGCATTGTACTAAGAGTGGGTTGTGTATTATTTGGCATTGGTCGTAGTTTTAGCCCGGGGGAAAGGGGTGTTATGTCCTGAGCCTTGCAAGCGGGCTCGGGGCGTTGCAGGCGGTCCCGGGCAGGTGCAAGCTGCCTGGGACCAGACAGGCTGTCGCCAGTGCTTGTGCGCATGCGCAAGTGCTGGCGCGCGAAAAGTAACACATTGACCCGGAAAGTCCTATAAAAGGAGGCTGCGAGTTGTGGGCTTTTGCCGCCATATTCCAATGTAAGCTGAACTGAAGAATAAAGGTTTCCTGAGAACTACAACTGCTTCTCGTGTCTTACCATTTCGCGACGGACTCAACAAAATTGTTTTAGCATTTATGAATTGTTCTGAAATACTTCCACTTCTTTCTACATCAGAACTATAAGAAGAGCTCTGCTTTTCTAGCACACTATTATCCACAAAGACCACTACCTAGCCATTGCAAATCTGTATGCAAAAGGCAAGATTATTTCTAAGTCCTGTTTCCCAACCACTGGTACTTAAACCTTGGTATCAGAATTGCCAAATGATCATCAGGACCACTAAATAGCCATCCACTTTTGATGACTTTTGATTGAACCACTTTTGGCCAATTCTTATCTTTAAGCCCATATTTCCTGACCTCAGTAACCTTTAGGATATATGATGCTGGCTGGGGAATGCTGGGAGTTGAAGTCCACACATTTTAATTGCTGAAGTTGAGAAAGACTGCTCTAAAAACCATATTAGGCAGAATACCAATCTAATTACTCATATAGTAATAAGTGACCATATTTGGAATAGCAAACTCTGTATGTCACCGATTTAACTGTGCACAATCCTAAATTAAGAAAATATGGATAAAAGTAAAAATAAATATACTTACCGGTAGCAAATTAAACAAATATTAATGCCACCTTAAAAACTATATTTGTATTACTGATGTGTGCGTTTCTCTTTAATAAAAGTTGTCACAGTTTGTTAGGAAAGACTCCTAGTACAGTGACAAAAACATACCTGGCATCCTATACTTGCTTTTAGATGTGCTTCAGAGGATCTTCTTTCTATGCCAGTCATTTATGTCACAGTTGTGGAACTGAACTCTTTGTTTAGGACCAAATCACCCATGCAGGCAAATGTGTCTCTTTATGCTTCATGAATCATCATGGCTCTTACACTATTGGCTGTTTGTTTTTATCATTAGTGGGGGTTCTTCTGACAAAAAGATGGGCTAAAAATATTTAGAAGAACAAGCTTCAGAAGTAGCTTTTGTTTATCTTGTTAAAAAAAATAAATGTAAGCTCTTCTGAAACCTTTACATGCATTGAATAGGAAACAAAGTCTTAATATCTTTTCAGATAATTTCTTAGGGTGAAAGACAGTTTCCCTTGGCTACCCTACTATATTTCCATTTCTATCTTGTCAGAAAAGGTAGATGGAATGCCAGCACCAGCAAACTCCTTTTCCAACAGGTATTTTTACATGCCAACATTGGAAGAAACAGGGGCTCCAGAGGGGAGAATGATTTAAACAATATATTGAAAGTTGAAGGAAAGGTCAAAGGTGTCTTACTAGATGGGGCTGAGACACAGTTCACGGAGAGCATACGAATGACAATTTTGTCAAAGAAGATCGTAAGTCCAGGGAAAATGGGGGGGGGAGCAAGCTAAGAGTTGGCCTTTTCTTAATTAAGGACTGTGCATCAAAGACTCCTGTCCTCATAAGACAAACAGATTGAGCAGAAAAAAAAGGATTTATGTCAGATGTCTTTTGATGCTTGACATATCTAGCTGTACTCAGTTATAGCTAGACATACTGGATGGAGGCTTGGCTGTTCAGACTGAAAAACCTCACACATTGCTCTCTCTTTCATGTCATAAAGCCACTCAACCCCAAATAATAAATAGATATAATCTAGGATTATATTATTTTTATTGTTATCTTTATTATTGATTTTGCATGATTTGAATAAATAATATCCAGCATAAATCAGGGGTTAACACCCATTGTCTGATTCCCTGGTTTAACTAGACCACTATCCTGGTCCAAAAAGACATTTTGACTTTAATTAAAGTTTAGACTGTTTTTTGCCCTGGGGCACCCATCTCTAGGCACTTATGCCATATGCTAAATAAATAAAATAAATATAGACAGACCAGTCACTCCCAGAGATTATTGAGAAAATACCCCACCTCTTTTTAAAGAAAAAATGTCTTGGCAAACCAGTAAATCTGTGCAACTTTGCATTTTTTTCCCTCTAATGTTATCCTTGTTTATTAGTTTTGCTTTCTAGTTGTGCCATGCCTGAATAGGATTTGACTGAATGCTGCATGCATTTTTCTTGGAGCACTTAAATGTTTGCCATGTCTTATCAATATGAGCTACAGATAGAGATTTCTAAGCAAGAAGGATCATAACAAAGCCTAGGCTATGTGACCCTTGCAAATACACCATTGATTTAATAATC